>NC_143025.1:6872500-7122500 GCF_057628025.1 Oncorhynchus mykiss | reverse complement strand
ACCGTGGTACAGTCACGCTGCCAACAGCCCGTTCCATCTCATCCCAATGATACTCTATTGGGTTTGGTCAGCAACAATGTTCAGATACGCTGTGGCATTCAATCGTTGCTTATCTGGTATCAAGGGACCTAACGTGCTCCAGGAAAACATTCCCCTCACCAGTACACCACCACCACTACCAGCCTGTACCGTTGACATCAGGCAGGACGGGTCCATGGACTCATGCTGCTTATGCCAAATACTGACTCTGTCATCAGGAACTGGGATTTGTCGGACCAGGCTATGTTTTTTCCACTCCTAAATTGTCCAGTGTTGGTGATGTCGTGCCCACTAGAGACACTTCTTCTTCTTGTTTTTAGCTGATAGGAGTGGAACCTGCTGTGGTTGTCTGCTGTAATAACCATCCGTGACAAAGATCGACAAGTTGTGCGCTCCGAGATGCCGTTCTGCACACCACTGTTGTACTGCACTGTTATTTGTCTGTTTGTGCCTGTTAGCTTGCCATTCTCCTTCGACCTCTCGTCAACGAGCTGTTTTCGCCCACAGGACTGGTACTGATTGGATGTTGTTTTTTGTTGGTCGTGCCATTCTTGGTAAACCCTAGACACTGTCGGGCGTGAAAAGCCCAGGAGGGCAGCAGTTTCTGAGATACTGGAACCGGTGCACCTGGCACCGACGATCAGACCACGCTCAAAGTCGCTTAGGTCACTAGTTTTGCCCATTCTACTGTTTCAATACAACAGTAACTGAATGTCTTGATGCCTGTCTGCCTGCTTTATATACAGTAGCAAGCCACAGCCACGTGGCTCACTGTCTGTAAGATCGATCCATTTTACAGGAGCTAGAGCAATGTTGAAATGTTGGAAAAACGTACAAAGAAAAATGTAAAAACTCAACTGAAAGATGTTGACAGGGTTTATCTGAAACTAAGTGGTTTTAGCACAGTGGATAAGAATTCTGTGGTTACACAATACATCAGGCTGTGAACTAACAGGCAGACTACTGCATTATACTATTACTACTACTGCGTTATACTATTTCTACTACTGCAGTATAGTATTTCTACTACTGCATTATACTATTACTACTACTGCGTTATACTATTTCTACTACTGCAGTATAGTATTACTACTACTGCATTATACTATTACTACTACTGCATTATACTATTACTACTACTGCATTATACTATTACTACTACTGCAGTATAGTATTACTACTACTGCATTATACTATTACTACTACTGCGTTATACTATTTCTACTACTGCAGTATAGTATTACTACTACTGCATTATACTATTACTACTACTGCGTTATACTATTTCTACTACTGCAGTATAGTATTACTACTACTGTGTTATACTATTACTACTACTGCATTATACTATTACTACTACTGCGTTATACTATTTCTACTACTGCAGTATAGTATTACTACTACTGTGTTATACTATTACTACTACTGCATTATACTATTACTACTACTGCATTATACTATTACTACTACTGCAGTATAGTATTACTACTACAGCGTTATACTATTATTACTACTGTGTTATACTATTACTACTACTGCATTATACTATTACTACTACTGCAGTATAGTATTACTACTACTGCGTTATACTATTATTACTACTGTGTTATACTATTACTACTACTGCATTATACTATTATTACTACTGCAGTATAGTATTACTACTACTGCAGTATAGTATTACTACTACTGCGTTATACTATTATTACTACTGTGTTATACTATTACTACTACTGCATTATACTATTATTACTACTGCAGTATAGTATTACTACTACTGCAGTATAGTATTACTACTACTGCAGTATAGTATTACTACTACTGCATTATACTATTTCTACTACTGCAGTATAGTATTACTACTACTGTGTTATACTATTACTACTACTGCATTATACTATTACTACTACTGTGTTATACTATTACTACTACTGCAGTATAGTATTACTACTACTGCGTTATACTATTATTACTACTGTGTTATACTATTACTACTCAAATCAAATCAAATCAAATCACATTTTATTTGTCACATACACATGGTTAGCAGATGTTAATGCGAGTGTAGCGAAATGCTTGTGCTTCTAGTTCCGACAATGCAGTAATAACAAGTAATCTAACTAACAATTCCAAAACTACTGTCTTGTACACAGTGTAAGGGGATAAAGAATATGTACATAAGGATATATGAATGAGTGATGGTACCGAGCAGCATAGGCAAGATACAGTAGATGGTATCGGGTACAGTATGTACAAATGAGATGAGTATGTAAACAAAGTGGCATAGTATAGTATAAAGTGGCTAGTGATACATGTATTACATAAGGATACCGTCGATGATATAGAGTACAGTATATACGTATGCATATGAGATGAATAATGTAGGGTAAGTAACATTTATATAAGGTAGCATTGTTTAAAGTGGCTAGTGATATATTTACATAATTTCCCATCAATTCCCATTATTAAAGTGGCTGGAGTTGAGTCAGTGTCAGTGTGTTGGCAGCAGCCACTCAGTGTTAGTGGTGGCTGTTTAACAGTCTGATGGCCTTGAGATAGAAGCTGTTTTTCAGTCTCTCGGTCCCAGCTTTGATGCACCTGTACTGACCTCGCCTTCTGGATGATAGCGGGGTGAACAGGCAGTGGCTCGGGTGGTTGATGTCCTTGATGATCTTTATGGCCTTCCTGTGACATCGGGTGGTGTAGGTGTCCTGGAGGGCAGGTAGTTTGCTACATTATACTATTATTACTACTGCAGTATAGTATTACTACTACTGCATTATAGTATTACTACTACTGCGTTATACTATTACTACTACTGCATTATACTATTATTACTACTGCAGTATAGTATTACTACTACTGCAGTATAGTATTACTACTACTGCAGTATAGTATTACTACTACTGTGTTATACTATTACTACTACTGCATTATACTATTACTACTACTGTGTTATACTATTACTACTACTGCAGTATAGTATTACTACTACTGCATTATACTATTACTACTACTGCAGTATAGTACTTTCAGAAATTACTTGTCTGAGGCCTTTCAGAGTTGGGGTGTTGGGCATGAGCTCATCAAACACCTCCTCAGACTCTGTTCTCACGTACAGGTATACTCTGTTGCTTCTCCCATCTGGCCTGCTTGTTTAGTGGTGGGCTACCACCACTCTGGTCCACTCTATCATCTATAGTCTCTTCAGGGAGGTAGTCTCTTCAGGGCCGTACGCATTCCCCTCTGTAGTGCCTTGCGGTCGGGAGCCCAACAGTTTCCATACCAGGCAGTGATGCAACCAGTCAGGATGCTCTCGATGGTGCAGCTGTAGAACCTTTTGAGGATCTGAGGACCCATGCCAAATCTTTTCAGTCTGCTGAGGGGGAATAGGCTTTGTCGTGCCCTCTACACGACTGTCTTAGTGTGTTTGGACCATGAGAGTTTGTTGGTGATGTGGACACCAAGCAACTTGAAGCTCTCAACCTGCTCCACTACAGCCCCGTCGATGAGAATGCTCGGTCCTCCTTTTCCTGTAGTTCACAATCATCTCCTTTGTCTTGATCACGTTGAGGGAGAGGTTGTTGTCCTGGCACCACATGGCCAGGTCTCTGACCTCCTCCCTATATGCTGTCTCGTCGTTGTCGGTGACCAGGCCTACCACTGTTGTGTCGTCTGCAAACTTGATGGTGTTGGAGTCGTGTCTGGCCATGCAGTCATGAGTGAACAGGGAGTACAGGAGGGGACTGAGCACGCACCCCTGAGGGGCCCCCGTGTTGAGGATCAGTGTTGCGGATGTGATGTTACCTACCCTCACCACTTGGGGGCGGCCCGTCAGGAAGTCCAGGATCCATTTGCAGAGGGAGGTGTTTAGTCCCAGGGTCCTTAGCTTAGTGATGAGCTTTGAGGGCACTATGGTGTTGAACGCTGAGCTGAAGTCAACGAACAGCATTCTCACATAGGCGTTCCTTTTGTCCAGGTGGGAAAGGGCAGTGTGGAGTGCAATAGAGATTTCATCATCTGTGGTTCTGTTAGGGTGGGTCAAATTGGAGCGGGTCTATTTTATTTTTGAAAGCTTATTACCATGTGATTACAGAGGAAACGACATGTCAGATTCATGTGGAAAGTATTAGCCCGTTCAGCAGAAACCACAATATTTAAATACAGTAACCTCCAAAGGTATTGCCGCCCTTCACAAAGATGAGCAAAAATGAGTGGGTGAAATAAATGCTACAAATACTAAGCTACAGTGCCTTGCGAAAGTATTCGGCCCCCTTGAACTTTGTGACCTTTTGCCACATTTCAGGCTTCAAACATAAAGATATAAAACTGTATTTTTTTGTGAAGAATCAACAACAAGTGGGACACAATCATGAAGTGGAACGACATTTATTGGATATTTCAAACTTTTTTAACAAATCAAAAACTGAAAAATTGGGCGTGCAAAATTATTCAGCCCCCTTAAGTTAATACTTTGTAGCGCCACCTTTTGCTGCGATTACAGCTGTAAGTCGCTTGGGGTATGTCTCTATTAGTTTTGCACATCGAGAGACTGACATTTTTTCCCATTCCTCCTTGCAAAACAGCTCGAGCTCAGTGAGGTTGGATGGAGAGCATTTGTGAACAGCAGTTTTCAGTTCTTTCCACAGATTCTCGATTGGATTCAGGTCTGGACTTTGACTTGGCCATTCTAACACCTGGATATGTTTATTTTTGAACCATTCCATTGTAGATTTTGCTTTATGTTTTGGATCATTGTCTTGTTGGAAGACAAATCTCCGTCCCAGTCTCAGGTCTTTTGCAGACTCCATCTCCTGAAAGTAAAGCGGCTGAATAATTTGGGAAGATGGATGGAGCCAAATACAGGACCATTCTGGAAGAAAACCTGATGGAGTCTGCAAAAGACCTGAGACTGGGACGGAGATTTGTCTTCCAACAAGACAATGATCCAAAACATAAAGCAAAATCTACAATGGAATGGTTCAAAAATAAACATATCCAGGTGTTAGAATGGCCAAGTCAAAGTCCAGACCTGAATCCAATCGAGAATCTGTGGAAAGAACTGAAAACTGCTGTTCACAAATGCTCTCCATCCAACCTCACTGAGCTCGAGCTGTTTTGCAAGGAGGAATGGGAAAAAATGTCAGTCTCTCGATGTGCAAAACTAATAGAGACATACCCCAAGCGACTTACAGCTGTAATCGCAGCAAAAGGTGGCGCTACAAAGTATTAACTTAAGGGGGCTGAATAATTTTGCACGCCCAATTTTTCAGTTTTTGATTTGTTAAAAAAGTTTGAAATATCCAATAAATGTCGTTCCACTTCATGATTGTGTCCCACTTGTTGTTGATTCTTCACAAAAAAATACAGTTTTATATCTTTATGTTTGAAGCCTGAAATGTGGCAAAAGGTCGCAAAGTTCAAGGGGGCCGAATACTTTCGCAAGGCACTGTATATTGTATGCTCCAAATATTTTCAAGATTATACTCTTTTGTACTAATACAATTGCTCGGGCAAAATATATTTTGTTAAACAAGTAATAGAAACAATTTCTCAAAAGGATAGGTAAAACATTTTTTATTGATACTCATGTCTTCAATACTTGCAAGGATAACGACACTGAGCTTTTTTTCGAGATTTAAAAAAAAAATGAGATTGGAGACGTGACGACCCTCCCACTCTGTCTGCCGTATTTTTTTCTTTCACATTGTGAGAGGGATCTTAGACATAATCTTTCCAGAGGCTGGATTCCCTTCGGCTTGTGCTTATGGACTGACTGCCTTTTCAAACCCTCATGTTTTCAATGGGCTTCAAGTCCGAAGACTGACATGGCCATTGCAAAATGTTCTTTATAGATTTTTGATGTGTGCTTGGGGGCTTTTGTCTTTGCTGGAAGATCCACTTGCGGCCAAAAGTTTCAGCCTACTGGAAGAGGCAAGTAGGTTTTTTTGGCTAAAATGTCCTTGGTGCTTGGTAGAGTTCATGATGACGTTGACCAGTGGAAGCAACAACAACAACAACAACAGCAACAAAGTGCAACAGCAACAACAACAACAACAGCAACAGCAACAACAGCAACAGCAACAACAGCAACAGCAACAACAGCAACAGCAACAACAGCAACAGCAACAACAGCAACAGCAACAACAGCAACAACAACAACAACAACAGCAACAGCAACAACAGCAACAGCAACAACAACAACAACAGCAACAACAGCAACAGCAACAACAGCAACAGCAACAACAGCAACAGCAACAACAGCAACAACAGCAACAGCAACAGCAACAACAGCAACAACAACAACAACAACAGCAACAACAACAGCAACAACAACAACAACAACATTAAATCAAATATTCACCGCCATATTTTGACAGTAGGTATGAGGTCGTGTGTTTCTGTCTATGCATCCTTCTTTCGACACCAAACCCACAACTGGTGTGCGTGTGTACACTACAAGAAATATGTGTTGTGGAGCTGGTTTCTAACAAGTGTGGTCTCTTTCTCTACAGGTCAGCATCCTATTTGACAACGAGGGGACGGTTATGTTTGCTATGTTCATGGCAGTATGGAGTGAGTCTATACCTAGTATTACCTTAAATATATGCCTGCTATGTTCATGGCAGTATGGGGTGAGTCCTATATACTCCAGTAGTTCCCAAAAGACATGTTATATTTTCAGTGCTGAGAAAGCCCCAGATGTAGGATCTCAATTTGACCTGTATTGTTGCAACTAAATAATCTTGCAGCAAAAAAGGATTTTAAACGTTAAGTCAATAATGTTGCTTGATCTGTGGTTCGGGTCAAAATGAAGTTACATGAAAAGTGGAATACTGTTAATATAACCATGTGTTAGTGTGGGTTTTCATTGCATTTATGTAAATGACGAAGCTCATCTGCATTTCTCATCTGAAAATTCCCAGCAACAAATTAAGATCCTACACCTGTACTAATAGGAATAATTGGTTACCAGTTTGTTTCTGCTCTCTTGCTAAACTCTTGTAATTGTCTTGACGTTCGGTGTGACAATGAGTGACAAGGTGTTGGCCAGATAGCAGACACAGATCTGGGACCAGGCTAGGATGATTCTATCAATGTCTTTAAAATATCTCCCATGTTGTTGTTTTTATGCTATAATGGGATAGTCTTGCATACAGTAGTACCTTACAGATATGTTATTATGGGGTAGTCTTGCATACCTTACAGATATGTTGTGGTTTTAGCGCTGAGATACAGTACTGCTGTCGTTGTTTCTCCAGCCACCTTGTTCCTGGAGTTCTGGAAACGACACAGAGCCTCCTATACATGTGAATGGAAGGTGTTCGACTGGTGTGAGGAGGAGGTATGGTCCCACTAAACACATTCTCTTTTTGGTCAACTTTTGTTTTCTGATCTTAAAAAAATTTATAAAAAGATCAGATAAAATAAAAAAAATAAAAATAGGTATAGCTATCTGTATATGTCCTGACCGAACCCTTTGGAATAGGGCCCTGTGAAACTGGTGGGGGGTGTTATAATAACCCTATGTTCCCCTATCTGTAGGAGGAGCTGATCCTGGACATAGTGAACGATGCAGAATGTGCGCCTAAGGAACACAAGCACTCCTACCTACGCAGCACCCTGGTCCTCATCCTGGTCACTCTTATAGTGAGTGCATATTATTATTTATTTTTTTTTACAAACGGCCTGTTTGAAACCAGTTTGAAAGGCACATCTGGCCCACAACTTATGGTCTGAAGATGAATCTGGCTTCATCTCAAGACAGCTCCTTATAGGGACAGTTCTGAGCAGTGTCAAGACAGCTCCTTATAGAGACAGTTCTGAGCAGTGTCAAGACAGCTCCTTATAGAGACAGTTCTGAGCAGTATCAAGACAGCTCCTTATAGAGACAGTTCTGAGCAGTATTGGGACAGTTCTGAGCAGTATCAAGACAACTCCTTATTGAGACAGTTCTGAGCAGTATTGGGACAGTTCTGAGCAGTATCAAGACACCTCCTTATAGGGACAGTTCTGAGCAGTATCAAGACAGCTCCTTATAGAGACAGTTCTGAGCAGTATTGGGACAGTTCTGAGCAGTATCAAGACAGCTCCGTACAGGGACAGTTCTGAGCAGTATCAAGACAGCTCCTTATAGAGACAGTTCTGAGCAGTATAAAGACAGCTCCTTATAGAGACAGTTTTGAGCAGTATCAAGACAGCTCCTTATTGAGACAGTTCTGAGCAGTATCAAGACAGCTCCTTATAGGGACAGTTCTGAGCAGTATCAAGACAGCTCCTTATAGGGACAGTTCTGAGCAGTATCAAGACAGCTCCTTATAGAGACAGTTCTGAGCAGTATCAAGACAGCTCCTTATTGAGACAGTTCTGAGCAGTATCAAGACAGCTCCTTATAGGGACAGTTCTGAGCAGTATCAAGACAGCTCCTTATAGGGACAGTTCTAAGCAGTATTGGGACAGTTCTAAGCAGTATTGGGACAGTTCTGAGCAGTATCAAGACAGCTCCTTATAGGGACAGTTATGAGCAGTATTGGGACAGTTCTGAGCAGTATTGGGACAGTTTTGAGCAGTATAGGGACAGTTCTGAGCAGTATAGGGACAGTTCTGAGCAGTATTAGGACAGTTCTGAGCAGTATCAAGACAACTCCTTATAGGGACAGTTCTGAGCAGTATTGGGACAGTTCTGAGCAGTATTGGGACAGTTCTGAGCAGTATTGGGACAGTTCTGAGCAGTATCAAGACAACTCCTTATAGGGACAGTTCTGAGCAGTATTGGGACAGTTCTGAGCAGTATCAAGACAGCTCCTTACAGGGACAGTTCTGAGCAGTATCAAGACAGCTCCTTTTTGGGACAGTTCTGAGCAGTATTGGGACAGTTCTGAGCAGTAACAAGACAGCTTCTTACAGGGACAGTTCTGAGCAGTATCAAGACAGCTCCGTTTTGGGACAGTTCTGAGCAGTATCAAGACAGCTCCTTATTGGGACAGTTCTGAGCAGTATCAAGACAGCTCCGTACAGGGACAGTTCTGAGCAGTATCAAGACAGCTCCGTACAGGGAAAGTTCTGAGCAGTATCAAGACAACTCCTTACAGGGACAGTTCTGAGCAGTATCAAGACAGCTCCTTATAGGGACAGTTCTGAGCAGTATCAAGACAACTCCTTACAGGGACAGTTCTGAGCAGTATCAAGACAGCTCCTTATAGGGACAGTTCTGAGCAGTATAGGGACAGTTCTGAGCAGTATTGGGACAGTTCTGAGCAGTATCAAGACAGCTCCTTATAGGGACAGTTATGAGCAGTATTGGGACAGTTCTGAGCAGTATCAAGACAGCTCCTTATAGGGACAGTTCTGAGCAGTATTGGGACAGTTCTGAGCAGTATCAAGACAGCTCCGTACAGGGAAAGTTCTGAGCAGTATCAAGACAACTCCTTACAGGGACAGTTCTGAGCAGTATCAAGACAGCTCCTTATAGGGACAGTTCTGAGCAGTATAGGGACAGTTCTGAGCAGTATTGGGACAGTTCTGAGCAGTATCAAGACAGCTCCTTATAGGGACAGTTATGAGCAGTATTGGGACAGTTCTGAGCAGTATCAAGACAGCTCCTTATAGGGACAGTTCTGAGCAGTATCAAGACAACTCCTTACAGGGACAGTTCTGAGCAGTATCAAGACAGCTCCTTATAGGGACAGTTCTGAGCAGTATTGGGACAGTTCTGAGCAGTATTGGGACAGTTCTGAGCAGTATCAAGACAGCTCCTTATAGGGACAGTTATGAGCAGTATTGGGACAGTTCTGAGCAGTATCAAGACAGCTCCGTACAGGGAAAGTTCTGAGCAGTATCAAGACAACTCCTTACAGGGACAGTTCTGAGCAGTATCAAGACAGCTCCTTATAGGGACAGTTCTGAGCAGTATTGGGACAGTTCTGAGCAGTATTGGGACAGTTCTGAGCAGTATCAAGACAGCTCCTTATAGGGACAGTTCTGAGCAGTATCAAGACAGCTCCTTATAGAGACAGTTCTGAGCAGTATCAAGACAGCTCCTTATAGAGACAGTTCTGAGCAGTATCAAGACAGCTCCTTATTGAGACAGTTCTGAGCAGTATCAAGACAGCTCCTTATAGGGACAGTTCTGAGCAGTATCAAGACAGCTCCTTATAGGGACAGTTCTAAGCAGTATTGGGACAGTTCTAAGCAGTATTGGGACAGTTCTGAGCAGTATCAAGACAGCTCCTTATAGGGACAGTTATGAGCAGTATTGGGACAGTTCTGAGCAGTATTGGGACAGTTTTGAGCAGTATAGGGACAGTTCTGAGCAGTATAGGGACAGTTCTGAGCAGTATTAGGACAGTTCTGAGCAGTATCAAGACAACTCCTTATAGGGACAGTTCTGAGCAGTATTGGGACAGTTCTGAGCAGTATTGGGACAGTTCTGAGCAGTATTGGGACAGTTCTGAGCAGTATCAAGACAACTCCTTATAGGGACAGTTCTGAGCAGTATTGGGACAGTTCTGAGCAGTATCAAGACAGCTCCTTACAGGGACAGTTCTGAGCAGTATCAAGACAGCTCCTTTTTGGGACAGTTCTGAGCAGTATTGGGACAGTTCTGAGCAGTAACAAGACAGCTTCTTACAGGGACAGTTCTGAGCAGTATCAAGACAGCTCCGTTTTGGGACAGTTCTGAGCAGTATCAAGACAGCTCCTTATTGGGACAGTTCTGAGCAGTATCAAGACAGCTCCGTACAGGGACAGTTCTGAGCAGTATCAAGACAGCTCCGTACAGGGAAAGTTCTGAGCAGTATCAAGACAACTCCTTACAGGGACAGTTCTGAGCAGTATCAAGACAGCTCCTTATAGGGACAGTTCTGAGCAGTATTGGGACAGTTCTGAGCAGTATTGGGACAGTTCTGAGCAGTATCAAGACAGCTCCTTATAGGGACAGTTATGAGCAGTATTGGGACAGTTCTGAGCAGTATCAAGACAGCTCCGTACAGGGAAAGTTCTGAGCAGTATCAAGACAACTCCTTACAGGGACAGTTCTGAGCAGTATCAAGACAGCTCCTTATAGGGACAGTTCTGAGCAGTATTGGGACAGTTCTGAGCAGTATTGGGACAGTTCTGAGCAGTATCAAGACAGCTCCTTATAGGGACAGTTATGAGCAGTATTGGGACAGTTCTGAGCAGTATCAAGACAGCTCCTTATAGGGACAGTTCTGAGCAGTATCAAGACAACTCCTTACAGGGACAGTTCTGAGCAGTATCAAGACAGCTCCTTATAGGGACAGTTCTGAGCAGTATTGGGACAGTTCTGAGCAGTATTGGGACAGTTCTGAGCAGTATCAAGACAGCTCCTTATAGGGACAGTTATGAGCAGTATTGGGACAGTTCTGAGCAGTATCAAGACAGCTCCGTACAGGGAAAGTTCTGAGCAGTATCAAGACAACTCCTTACAGGGACAGTTCTGAGCAGTATCAAGACAGCTCCTTATAGGGACAGTTCTGAGCAGTATTGGGACAGTTCTGAGCAGTATTGGGACAGTTCTGAGCAGTATCAAGACAGCTCCTTATAGGGACAGTTATGAGCAGTATTGAGACAGTTCTGAGCAGTATCAAGACAGCTCCTTATAGGGACAGTTCTGAGCAGTATTGGGACAGTTCTGAGCAGTATTGGGACAGTTCTGAGCAGTATCAAGACAGCTCCTTATAGGGACAGTTATGAGCAGTATTGGGACAGTTCTGAGCAGTATCAAGACAGCTCCTTATAGGGACAGTTCTGAGCAGTATCAAGACAACTCCTTACAGGGACAGTTCTGAGCAGTATCAAGACAGCTCCTTATAGGGACAGTTCTGAGCAGTATTGGGACAGTTCTGAGCAGTATTGGGACAGTTCTGAGCAGTATCAAGACAGCTTCTTATAGGGACAGTTATGAGCAGTATTGGGACAGTTCTGAGCAGTATCAAGACAGCTCCGTACAGGGAAAGTTCTGAGCAGTATCAAGACAACTCCTTACAGGGACAGTTCTGAGCAGTATCAAGACAGCTCCTTATAGGGAAAGTTCTGAGCAGTATTGGGACAGTTCTGAGCAGTATTGGGACAGTTCTGAGCAGTATCAAGACAGCTCCTTATAGGGACAGTTATGAGCAGTATTGAGACAGTTCTGAGCAGTATCAAGACAGCTCCTTATAGGGACAGTTCTGAGCAGTATCAAGACAGCTCCTTATAGGGACAGTTCTGAGCAGTATTGGGACAGTTCTGAGCAGTATTGGGACAGTTCTGAGCAGTATCAAGACAGCTCCTTATAGGGACAGTTATGAGCAGTATTGGGACAGTTCTGAGCAGTATTGGGACAGTTTTGAGCAGTATAGGGACAGTTCTGAGCAGTATAGGGACAGTTCTGAGCAGTATTAGGACAGTTCTGAGCAGTATCAAGACAACTCCTTATAGGGACAGTTCTGAGCAGTATTGGGACAGTTCTGAGCAGTATTGGGACAGTTCTGAGCAGTATTGGGACAGTTCTGAGCAGTATCAAGACAACTCCTTATAGGGACAGTTCTGAGCAGTATTGGGACAGTTCTGAGCAGTATCAAGACAGCTCCTTACAGTGACAGTTCTGAGCAGTATCAAGACAGCTCCTTTTTGGGACAGTTCTGAGCAGTATTGGGACAGTTCTGAGCAGTAACAAGACAGCTTCTTACAGGGACAGTTCTGAGCAGTATCAAGACAGCTCCGTTTTGGGACAGTTCTGAGCAGTATCAAGACAGCTCCGTACAGGGACAGTTCTGAGCAGTATCAAGACAGCTCCGTACAGGGAAAGTTCTGAGCAGTATCAAGATAACTCCTTACAAGGACAGTTCTGAGCAGTATCAAGACAGCTCCTTTTTGGGACAGTTCTGAGCAGTATTGGGACAGTTCTGAGCAGTATCAAGACAGCTCCTTTTTGGGACAGTTCTGAGCAGTATTGGGACAGTTCTGAGCAGTATCAAGACAGCTTCTTACAGGGACAGTTCTGAGCAGTATCAAGACAGCTCCTTTTTGGGACAGTTCTCAGCAGTATTGGGACAGTTCTGAGCAGTATCAAGACAGCTCCTTTTTGGGACAGTTCTGAGCAGTATTGGGACAGTTCTGAGCAGTATCAAGACAGCTTCTTATAGGGACAGTTCTGAGCAGTATCAAGACAACTCCTTATAGGGACAGTTCTGAACAGTATCAAGACACCTCCTTATAGGGACAGTTCTGAGCAGTATCAAGACACCTCCTTATAGGGACAGTTCTGAGCAGTATCAAGACAGCTCCTTATAGAGACAGTTCTGAGCAGTATAGGGACAGTTCTGAGCAGTATCAAGACAGCTCCTTTTTGGGACAGTTCTGAGCAGTATTGGGACAGTTCTGAGCAGTATCAAGACAGCTTCTTATAGGGACAGTTCTGAGCAGTATCAAGACAACGCCTTATAGGGACAGTTCTGAACAGTATCAAGACACCTCCTTATAGGGACAGTTCTGAGCAGTATCAAGACACCTCCTTATAGGGACAGTTCTGAGCAGTATCAAGACAGCTCCTTATAGAGACAGTTCTGAGCAGTATAGGGACAGTTCTGAGCAGTATCAAGACACCTCCTTATAGGGACAGTTCTGAGCAGTATCAAGACACCTCCTTATAGGGACAGTTCTGAACAGTATCAAGACAGCTCCTTATAGGGACAGTTCTGAACAGTATCAAGACAGCTCCGTACAGGGACAGTTCTGAGCAGTATCAAGACAGCTCCGTACAGGCAACAGTTCTGAGCAGTATTTCCTAAAGAGAATGTCTTCATAGCTGCTGCTGATCATCGGCCTGGCCCATGCCCTGGTGGTGTTCCGGGTGGTTGCCACTGTGATGTTGGCTGAAGGATCATGGGAGTTCCTGAGTGACCACTCCAACACGGCCGCTGTGATACTAGGAGCAGTGCTACACTACTTCACCATCACCATCATGACACGGGTACGCACTGTGTGTGTGTGTGTGTGTGTGTGTACGGATTGATCAGTTGAGTGTGGCCCCATGGCTATTTCCCTGTCTGTAATCCTGCTAGTAATTTTACCCTTTATCTGACTGTATTCTTCTTCTTCTTGTAGGTCAACAGGATTGTGTCGCTGAAACTCTGCGACATCGGTTGGTGACATTTTACATGATTCAAAGGACTTTTCAGTTCGCGGGGAGTTTTTGTGATTATTTGCGTGCAAAAAAAAAAGGCTTGATTTGCTGCGGAATTCGGATATTTTAATGATCTGATGGAGGGAAAAGGTTTGTTGACGTGTGGCTTGATTGAATCATATTATGCGGAAATAGTTCAGTGATTTGTCAAATTTGCAAACCTCGCATAATATGCGGGGAATTGTTGGTTTTGCGAAACATTTTGCGATCACAGAATCGCAAGAATCCTGGAGGGTGGGACTGCCTTTTTGGATAGTTACTTTGTAGACTGTCATCTTGTGGTGTAGTTGAGATTTATAAGTGTTCACATTTGGTTTGTCTTTCAGAGGAGAATCAGTCGTTTGCTGCCTCTGAGAGAAGCTTCACCGTCAAGATGTTTACCTTCCAGTTCTTCACCCTCTTCTCCTCTCTCTTCTACGTTGCCTTCTTCCTGGGCAGGTGAGATCTCCACAGTCTAATCATCTGGTATGATGAAGAGTGTTTGATGAACGTAGAGAAGAGACAGAAACAGCCTGAGAGGTTTGAGTTCCATTACATTGTTTGTGGAGCATCCTAAAGATCAACGGTGTACTGGAGTTTCTTCCTTTTTGTTGATCAGATTTCACTCCCCGAGCAGCTGAATAAAACTATAGGTGTGCATATAACACTTTGTCAATAGAGTTAAGAGTAGTGACATGTTGGATGACGTTAAGAGTAGTGACATGTTGGACGGAGTTAAGAGTAGTGACATGTTGGACGATGTTAAGAGTAGTGACATGTTGGACGGAGTTAAGAGTAGTGACATGTTGGACGATGTTAAGAGTAGTGACATGTTGGTTGAAGTTAAGAGTAGTTGGATGTTGGACGACGTTAAGAGTAGTGACATGTTGGATGAAGTTAAGAGTAGTTGGATGTTGGACGACGTTAAGAGTAGTGACATGTTGGATGAAGTTAAGAGTAGTTGGATGTTGGACGACGTTAAGAGTAGTGACATGTTGGATGAAGTTAAGAGTAGTTGGATGTTGGACGACGTTAAGAGTAGTGACATGTTGGATGAAGTTAAGAGTAGTTGGATGTTGGACGACGTTAAGAGTAGTGACATGTTGGATGAAGTTAAGAGTAGTTGGATGTTGGACGACGTTAAGAGTAGTGACATGTTGGATGAAGTTAAGAGTAGTTGGATGTTGGACGATGTTAAGAGTAGTGACATGTTGGACGATGTTAAGAGTAGAGACTTGGACGAAGTTAAGAGTAGTGACATGTTGGACGAAGTTAAGAGTAGTGACATGTTGGACGGAGTTAAGAGTAGTTGGATGAAGTTAAGAGTAGTGACATGTTGGATGAAGTTAAGAGTAGTGATATGTTGGACGGAGTTAAGAGTAGTTGGATGAAGTTAAGAGTAGTGACATGTTGGATGAAGTTAAGAGTAGTGATATGTTGGACGATGTTAAGAGTAGAGACTTGGATGAAGTTAAGAGTAGTGACATGTTGGACGATGTTAAGAGTAGAGACTTGGATGAAGTTAAGAGTAGTGACATGTTGGACGGAGTTAAGAGTAGTGACATGTTGGTTGCTCTTCTCAGGATAAATGGACACCCAGGTGGCTACGTGCGGATAGCAGGGAAGTGGAGGTTGGAGGAGGTGAGGGATCCTGAAACATTTCTAACAATTTGATTATCCTTCACAAATACGGTTGAAATGGGAGTGGAAATTTACCTGATGCTAGCTAAATGCTGTATGTTGTTCCTGTCTCGTCTCCGTGTCGTACCCGTGTCGTCCTCGTGCAGTGCCACCCCAGTGGCTGCCTCACAGACCTTTTCATCCAGATGGCCATCATTATGGTTCTGAAACAAACCATCAGCAACGTCTTTGAGTTCGGAGGCCCGTAAGTCCACATCAACACAAGTACATTGCTTAGTTCTGAGGCCCATAGGTCCACATCAACACAAGTACATCGCTGCAGTGTATGTTGATGAGGGAAAGTTGATTTACATATCTTACTGTTATGAACAGATTTGGGTTAGACATGAATGAAACAGGACATACATAAAGTTAGTGCTAAGACCAAGGATCTAAGGGCTGCTTCCAAGAGAAGTGTGTGGTCAGGGGTTGGCATAGCTCCCACTAAACCAGACCAGGACCCTATACTGATTGGTCTGTCCAATTGGAGTGCCCAGGTCCATCATTCAGAGCTGTTTCCTGTCTCTGTGTACAGCTGGTTCAACAGGTGGCTAAAGAGGCGGAGGACTAAGAAGCTACAGAGGAAGTGTCCCCACTGCTACAAGAAGGCAGACCAACAGACCAATCGGTGGGAAGAGCTGTGTGAGATCTGCAAGCTCAGTGATTGGCTAAGAAACTACCGTCTCAACGACGTGAACTCTTTCAGCCTCTTCAATGAGTTCCTGGAGATGGGTATGTCACAGATGACCAGGGCAAGGGGTCAGGGTTCAGCCTATTGAGAGGTTATGTTCTAATATCCACACTAGCATAACGTATATAATGATATACCATTTAGCAGACTCTTTTATCAAAAGAGTCTTAGTCTTACATTGTTCGTATGGGTGGTCCCGGGAATCAAACCCACCAACTTGGCGTTGCCATGCTCTCTACCAAATGACCTTAACAGGACCGCTCAGAATGCATGAGTCGGTGAGTGGAAAAGTTCCACCCATATCGTTCAACACAACACACTCAAGTAGCACCATCAATACCACTGACGCAGAAAAGCCAAGGTATTTCACAGGAAACTGCGCTCCTCCTTGGTCTCAGGAAGTCAATAGTGATGCTTTCTGCTCCACATGCCCAATACATTGCTTCACTGTAAGTGGTGTGTTTAGTGTGAATATTGGACCAGAGGCCATATGCTTTGTGGGTACATGTCATTGAAGTCCTAGTTAGTTTGAGACTAAATGTTATTGTTTTGTTCCCTCCCCAGTCCTCCAGTTCAGTTTCACCACCATCTTTGTGGCTGCGTTCCCCTTGGCTCCCCTGCTGGCCTTAATCAACAACATCATAGAGATACGGCTCGACGCCATCAAGATGGTCAGTTTGGAGCGCAGGATGGTACCCAAGAAGACCAACGACATCGGTGAGAAACAGAACGTTTATGAACGAGGTCTTCACAGTGTACATCAGACAATCTGGTTAACTATAAACGAGGTCTTCACAGTGTACATCTGATAATCTGGTTAAATGTAAACGAGGTCTTCACAGTGTACATCTGATAATCTGGTTAAATGTAAACGAGGTCTTCGTAGTGTACATCTGATAATCTGGTTAAATGTAAACGAGGTCTTCGCAGTGTATATCTGATAATCTGGTTAAATATAAACGAGGTCTTCGCAGTGTATATCTGATAATCTGGTTAAATATAAACGAGGTCTTCACAGTGTACATCTGATAATCTGATTAAATATAAACGAGGTCTTCACAGTGTACATCTGATAATCTGGTTAAATATAAACAAGGTCTTCACAGTGTACATCTGATAATCTGGTTAAATATAAACGAGGTCTTCACAGTGTACATCTGATAATCTGGTTAAATGTAAACGAGGTCTTCACAGTGTACATCTGATAATCTGGTTAAATGTAAACGAGGTCTTCACAGTGTACATCTGATAATCTGGTTAAATATAAACGAGGTCTTCACAGTGTACATCTGATAATCTGGTTTAATGTAAACGAGGTCTTCACAGTGTACATCTGATAATCTGGTTAAATGTAAACGAGGTCTTCACAGTGTACATCTGATAATCTGATTAAATATAAACGAGGTCTTCGCAGTGTACATCTGATAATCTGATTTAAATATAAACGAGGTCTTCGCAGTGTACATCTGATAATCTGGTTAAATGTAAACGAGGTCTTCACAGTGTACATCTGATAATCTGGTTAAATATAAACGAGGTCTTCACAGTGTACATCTGATAATCTGGTTAAATATAAACGAGGTCTTCACAGTGTACATCTGATAATCTGGTTAAATGTAAACGAGGTCTTCACAGTGTACATCTGATAATCTGGTTAAATGTAAACGAGGTCTTCACAGTGTACATCTGATAATCTGGTTAAATGTAAACGAGGTCTTCACAGTGTACATCTGATAATCTGGTTAAATATAAACGAGGTCTTCACAGTGTACATCTGATAATCTGGTTAAATATAAACGAGGTCTTCACAGTGTACATCTGATAATCTGGTTAAATGTAAACGAGGTCTTCACAGTGTACATCTGATAATCTGGTTAAATATAAACGAGGTCTTCACAGTGTACATCTGATAATCTGGTTAAATGTAAACGAGGTCTTCACAGTGTACATCTGATAATCTGGTTAAATATAAACGAGGTCTTCACAGTGTACATCTGATAATCTGATTAAATGTAAACGAGGTCTTCACAGTGTACATCTGATAATCTGGTTAAATATAAACGAGGTCTTCACAGTGTACATCTGATAATCTGGTTAAATATAAACGAGGTCTTCGCAGTGTATATCTGATAATCTGGTTAAATATAAACGAGGTCTTCACAGTGTACATCTGATAATCTGGTTAAATATAAACGAGGTCTTCACAGTGTACATCTGATAATCTGGTTAAATGTAAACGAGGTCTTCACAGTGTACATCTGATAATCTGGTTAAATATAAACGAGGTCTTCACAGTGTACATCTGATAATCTGATTAAATGTAAACGAGGTCTTCACAGTGTACATCTGATAATCTGGTTAAATGTAAACGAGGTCTTCACAGTGTACATCTGATAATCTGGTTAAATGTAAACGAGGTCTTCACAGTGTACATCTGATAATCTGGTTAAATATAAACGAGGTCTTCACAGTGTACATCTGATAATCTGGTTAAATGTAAACGAGGTCTTCACAGTGTACATCTGATAATCTGGTTAAATATAAACGAGGTCTTCACAGTGTACATCTGATAATCTGATTAAATATAAACAAGGTCTTCACAGTGTACATCTGATAATCTGGTTAAATGTAAACGAGGTCTTCGCAGTGTACATCTGATAATCTGGTTAAATGTAAACGAGGTCTTCACAGTGTACATCTGATAATCTGGTTAAATGTAAACGAGGTCTTCGCAGTGTACATCTGATAATCTGGTTAAATGTAAACGAGGTCTTCACAGTGTACATCTGATAATCTGATTAAATATAAACGAGGTCTTCACAGTGTACTGAACATTTAAAAAAATGTTTTCATGAGCATTTGATCCATTTCCTTGTTAGCTTGGAAATGGCATATTTTTCTGTCATCTTGAACTATACGTTATAGCTATATAATACCATGACATGTATACAGGTATACTATATAATACCATGACATGTATACAGGTATACTATATAATACCATGACATGTATACAGGTATACTATATAATACCATGACATGTATACAGATATACTATATAATACCATGACATGTATACAGGTATACTATATAATACCATGACATGTATACAGGTATACTATATAATACCATGACATGTATACAGGTATACTATATAATACCATGACATGTATACAGGTATACTATATAATACCATGACATGTATACAGGTATACTATATAATACCATGACATGTATACAGGTATACTATATAATACCATGACATGTATACAGATATACTATATAATACCATGACATGTATACAGGTATACTATATAATACCATGACATGTATACAGGTATACTATATAATACCATGACATGTATACAGGTATACTATATAATACCATGACATGTATACAGGTATACTATATAATACCATGACATGTATACAGGTATACTATATAATACCATGACATGTATACAGATATACTATATAATACCATGACATGTATACAGGTATACTATATAATACCATGACATGTATACAGGTATACTATATAATACCATGACATGTATACAGGTATACTATATAATTTCACTTTGCACTGTATGTGTTGTCTTCTGCTTCTTACCTCAGGCGTATGGACAGATGTGTTGGAGGCTATCGGGGTGTTGGCAGTCATCGCCAACGGCCTGGTTATTGGGATATCTTCAGACTTCATCCCTCGCCTTGTATACCGCTACAGTTATGGACCGTGTGCCAATGGAACGGTCACGGACACGGAGTACGTCTGTCCATTCTGACTCGATGACTGCAGCGGCAGGGCTAGGGCTCCATTCCATTTCAATTCAGGAAGTCATCTGAAATTCAAATTTTCAATTCAAATGGAATTGCTGCCTTGCTATGTTGTTGTCTTAGCTCTCTCTTTATGTAGTGTTGTCTCTCTTTATGTAGTGTTGTCTCTCTTTATGTAGTGTTGTGTTGTCTCTCTTTATGTAGTATAGTGTTGTCTCTCTTTATGCAGTGTTGTCTCTGTTGTGATGTGTGTTTTGTCCTATATATTTTATTTTATTTTTAATTTTTAATCCCAGGCCCTCGTCCCCGCAGGAGGCCTTTTGGTAGGCCGTAATTTTAAATAAGAATTTGTTCTTAACTGACTTGCCTAGTTAAAGAAAGGTGTAAAAAAAAATCTATGGTAAATGTTGCCAGTTGTGTGAGCCCTTCAGGCTACATGTTAGCTAACAGTGACAGTATTTCTTTCTGTATATTATTTTTTGTCCTATAGTTGCATGGCCGGCTACATCAACAACAGCCTGTCCACAGTGTACATGAACGACCAGAGAATCTATAATGAGTTCTCACCGGACCAGATGGTGACGCCTAGCGGACAGAATGTCTCCTACTGCAGGTTCATACCCCTTTCCAGCCCTTAATCAGCACCGAAATGATGCTCATGTTGTCCGTTTTTAAAACAGGGATAGTCCAGAGGATTTATCAGTATTATTTCTAGAATTGATTGAAACAAGGAAAGAAAAGAAATATGCCTGAGTTGTCCCTTTTATACTAGGAAATGAATGATAATTTAAAAAAATATATTTTTATTTTTATTTGTTTGCATATATTTAGTACTTGTACTTGGTTAATTCCATTGATCCCTCCAAGGATTTTCCGCTTATTATTATTATTATTATTATTATTGATTTGGTATTTTGAATATCTGCGTTTTCTCTCTCTCTGTCGCCAGTTATAAAGATTATAGAAGTAATGAAGACTACAGCTTGACTCCTCAGTTCTGGCTCATTTTAGCTGTGCGCTTTGCTTTTGTCATCCTCTTTGAGGTAAGATAGAAATATTTAACTCGTTTTTTTTTTTTTTTACCATTTCTTGTCTCGACCCAGTAAAAATTGAGCGAAGTAACTTTGCCATTTATTTCATAGTTGAAACGTAGACATTTGTAAAAAAAAAATATATATATATATTATTTCCAATTGCGTATTATTAATTGAATAGTCATGTTTTCTTCCATCCCTGACCTCGTAATCTCTGCTTACAGCACGTGGTGGTCATATGTAAATTCATCACAGCCTGGTTTGTTCCCAGCGTTCCCTTGGATGTCAAGAATCAAAGGCTCTTTGATAAACTCAACAGGTTGAAGGAAGAGCTCAGGTAAGGTTTCAAAAGAGAGGGGGAATATTACTGGAAACGTTCAAAGTTTACCAGTAAACTGCCATAATTATGGTATCTTTCAAGGAATTTATGTGATCTATCACAAGACATTCTTTTGAGTACTTCACATTAACACAGGTGTCTGTAATAGTCTCTGGCCATTTCACATGTAAAATATATAAAAATAATTTAATAAGATGATTCTATCTGTGATATAATGATGATATATATATATACATCATTTTAATACACAATGTATACCTTATGAGGCCTTATAAATGTGCTTATAATGCATTCTGAAGAGGATATAGAGGAAGTCTTACCCTATATAACCTTTTGTCAAATTCAGCATTTGTTATCGCTAAATGTCTATTTCCCTCCTATGTTGTTCAAAATGAATGAATGTGCTTGTGGTTGTTACAGCTCATCGGAGGTATGACAACATCGCCACAGTGTTTGGAGAATTCTAATGTTGACATAGTGATGTCTGAAAAAACACATTGGACACGGTATCCGCTCAGATGTGACTGATTATCGGCACTGTTGGAGGACATGTTCGTGTGTGGAGAGGGAGAGGGAGGGGGAGAGGGAGAGAGAGAGAGAGAGAGGGAGGGAGAGGGAGCGCTTATCGCCTGGGTTTTATTGGTTTTCTATTTGTTGTTTTTTTGTTTTTTTGTGTCA
Organism: Oncorhynchus mykiss; assembly: GCF_057628025.1. Taxonomy (NCBI): domain Eukaryota; kingdom Metazoa; phylum Chordata; class Actinopteri; order Salmoniformes; family Salmonidae; genus Oncorhynchus; species Oncorhynchus mykiss. The sequence goes on along the minus strand of NC_143025.1, from coordinate 7,100,095 downwards.
GATGACGTCAGAGTGCTGGCCATGTGACCTCTGACCCTAGATATAGTTATTGTTTCTTATAAGAGAGAAAAATATAAAATATTGTCTAAATGGTAACAGACAACACTTCTAGATGTTATATATATTTATTTTATATTTCATGAAGTTGCACTATTTTTTTGTTTGCCGTTGTTAAATCATCTTGTTTACTGTTCAGTACAGGCAGTACAGGCAGGTCAGGCAGTACAGGCAGTACAGGCAGTACAGGCAGTACAGGCAGGTCAGGCAGTACAGGCAGTACAGGTAGTACAGGTAGTACAGGCAGTACAGGCAGTACAGGCATGCTGTGGCATGGTATGCAACGTAGTGATATGTTATGTTATAGTGAGATACTTATGTTTATCAACTGTGGACAGGAAATGTAATATATTTTTTTAAAGCACTGAGATGTGCTTCATGTTATGAGACATAACACATTCACTTTAACTTAACGAAAGAGACACCGTTGATATTAATATACGACCGAATGACCTACAGGGTAGCCTAGTGGTTAGAGCGTTGGGCCACTAACTGAAAGGTTACTAGATCAAATCTCTGAGATGACAAGGTAAAAAAAAAAACTGTAATTCTGCCCCTGAACAAGGAACCCTCTGTTCCCCGATAGGCTGTCATTGTAAATATGAATTTGTTCTTAACTGACTTGCCTAGTTAAATAAAGGTAAAATAAACATGTTAAATTAAACATCGCTTTGTACCTGGATGGATGGGGGGCCAAGTCATGTTAAGGACTGTAAACTCAGTCACATTACTTATTTTTTTTAATACAGTATATTCATCACTTCTGGTCAATGTAACTTGACAATTGTTCTAATTTAAAAACGATGTTCAGACTCGGCGTTCATTACGAGGACTGTTGTAAAAGGTAAGCAGATACAGTGCCTTGCGAAAGTATTCGGCCCCCTTGAACTTTGCGACCTTTTGCCACATTTCAGGCTTCAAACATAAAGATATAAAACTGTATTTTTTTGTGAAGAATCAACAACAAGTGGGACACAATCATGAAGTGGAACGACATTTATTGGATATTTCAAACTTTTTTAACAAATCAAAAACTGAAAAATTGGGCGTGCAAAATTATTCAGCCCCTTTACTTTCAGTGCAGCAAACTCTCTCCAGAAGTTCAGTGAGGATCTCTGAATGATCCAATGTTGACCTAAATGACTAATGATGATAAATACAATCCACCTGTGTGTAATCAAGTCTCCGTATAAATGCACCTGCACTGTGATAGTCTCAGAGGTCCGTTAAAAGCGCAGAGAGCATCATGAAGAACAAGGAACACACCAGGCAGGTCCGAGATACTGTTGTGAAGAAGTTTAAAGCCAGATTTAGGTGTGTCCAAGCCTGAAATGTGGCAAAAGGTCGCAAAGTTCAAGGGGGCCGAATACTTTCGCAAGGCACTGTAACTTTCAGAAGTACTGTAGGCTTCCTCAAACAGGTGTCACGAATCTACTGTTGGCTATAGGCCGAATCTACTGATGGTTATAGGCCGAATCTACTGTTAGGGTTAAAGTTTGTTTTTAAAATCAGATTTTATGACTTTGTGGCTGTGCTAACTAGTGACCACTCTGCAGAGCTGCCTCCAGAACAACATTCTGGAGGCAGCTCTTATTTTCCACCATAATTTGCAAATAAATGTATTAAAAACCCTACAATGTGATTTCCTGGATTTTTTTCTCTCATTTTGTCTGTCATAGTTGAAGTGTACCTATGATGAAAATTACAGGCCTCTCATCTTTTTAAGTGGGATAACTTGCACAATTGGTGGCTGACTAAATATTTTTTTGCCCCAATGTACATTACCCAGACAGCACACATACAGTACCCAGACAGTACACATACAGTACCCAGACAGCACACATACAGTACACATATATTACCCAGACAGCACACATACATTACCCAGACAGCACACATACATTACCCAGACAGCACACATACATTACCCAGACAGTACACATATATTACCCAGACAGCACACATACATTACCCAGACAGCACACATACATTACCCATACAGCACACATACATTACCCAGACAGTACACATATATTACCCAGACAGCACACATACAGTACCCAGACAGCACACATACATTACCCAGACAGCACACATACATTACCCAGACAGCACACATACATTACCCAGACAGTACACATATATTACCCAGACAGCACACATACATTACCCAGACAGCACACATACATTACCCAGACAGCACACATACAGTACCCAGACAGCACACATACAGTACCCAGACAGCACACATACAGTACACATATATTACCCAGACAGCACACATACATTACCCAGACAGCACACATACATTACCCAGACAGCACACATACATTACCCAGACAGCACACATACATTACCCAGACAGTACACATATATTACCCAGAAAGCACACATACATTACCCAGACAGCACACATACATTACCCAGACAGCACACATACAGTACCCAGACAGCACACATACAGTACCCAGACAGCACACATACATTACCCAGACAGCACACATACATTATCCAGACAGCACACATACATTACCCAGACAGTACCCAGACAGCACACATACAGTACCCAGACAGCACACATACAGTACCCAGACAGTACCCAGACAGTACACATACAGTACCCAGACAGCACACATACAGTACCCAGACAGTACACATACAGTACCCAGACCGTACACATACAGTACCCAGACAGTACACATACAGTACCCAGACAGCACACATACATTACCCAGACAGCACACATACAGTACCCAGACAGCACACATACAGTACCCAGACAGCACACATACATTACCCAGACAGCACACATACATTACCCAGACAGCACACATACAGTACCCAGACAGCACACATACAGTACCCAGACAGCACACATACATTACCCAGACAGCACACATACATTACCCAGACAGCACACATGCAGTACCCAGACAGCACACATACAATACACATACAGTACCCAGACAGTACACATACAGTACCCAGACAGTACACATACATTACCCAGACAGCACACATACAGTACCCAGACATCACACATACAGTACACATACAGTACCCAGACCGTACACATACAGTACCCAGACAGTACACATACAGTACCCAGACAGTACACATACAGTACAAGTCGGAAGTTTGGCTGGTTGAGAGAATGCCAAGAGTGTCATCAAGGCAAAGGGTGGCTACTTTGAAGAATCTCAAATGTAAAATATATTTTGATTTGTTTAACACTTTTTTGGTTACTACACAGGTGTTCACACCGCTATCATCCAAAAGGCGAGGTCAGTACAGGTGTTCATACCTCTATCATCCAAAAGGCGAGGTCAGTACAGGTGTTCACACCGCTATCATCCACAAGGTGAGGTCAGTACAGGTGTTCACACCGCTATCATCCAAAAGGTGAGGTCAGTACAGGTGTTCACACCGCTATCATCCAAAAGGCGAGGTCAGTACAGGTGTTCACACCGCTATCATCCAAAAGGCGAGGTCAGTACAGGTGTTCACACCGCTATCATCCAAAAGGCGAGGTCAGTACAGGTGTTCACACCGCTATCATCCAAAAGGCGAGCTCAGTACAGGTGTTCACACCGCTATCATCCAAAAGGCGAGGTCAGTACAGGTGTTCACACCGCTATCATCCAAAAGGCGAGGTCAGTACAGGTGTTCACACCGCTATCATCCAAAAGGCGAGGTCAGTACAGGTGTTCATACCTCTATCATCCAAAAGGCGAGGTCAGTACAGGTGTTCACACCGCTATCATCCACAAGGTGAGGTCAGTACAGGTGTTCACACCGCTATCATCCAAAAGGTGAGGTCAGTACAGGTGTTCACACCGCTATCATCCAAAAGTTGAGGTCAGTACAGGTGTTCACACCGCTATCATCCAAAAGGTGAGGTCAGTACAGGTGTTCACACCGCTATCATCCAAAAGGTGAGGTCAGTACAGGTGTTCACACCGCTATCATCCAAAAGGCGAGCTCAGTACAGGTGTTCACACCGCTATCATCCAAAAGGCGAGGTCAGTACAGGTGTTCACACCGCTATCATCCAAAAGGCGAGGTCAGTACAGGTGTTCACACCGCTATCATCCAAAAGGCGAGGTCAGTACAGGTGTTCACACCGCTATCATCCAAAAGGCGAGGTCAGTACAGGTGTTCACACCGCTATCATCCAAAAGGCGAGGTCAGTACAGGTGTTCACACCGCTATCATCCAAAAGGCGAGGTCAGTACAGGTGTTCACACCGCTATCATCCAAAAGGCGAGGTCAGTACAGGTGTTCACACCGCTATCATCCAAAAGGCGAGGTCAGTACAGGTGTTCACACCGCTATCATCCAAAAGGCGAGGTCAGTACAGGTGTTCACACCGCTATCATCCAAAAGGCGAGGTCAGTACAGGTGTTCACACCGCTATCATCCAAAAGGTGAGGTCAGTACAGGTGTTCACACCGCTATCATCCAAAAGGTGAGGTCAGTACAGGTGTTCACACCGCTATCATCCAAAAGGTGAGGTCAGTACAGGTGTTCACACCGCTATCATCCAAAAGGTGAGGTCAGTACAGGTGTTCACACCGCTATCATCCAAAAGGTGAGGTCAATACAGGTGTTCACACCGCTATCATCCAAAAGGTGAGGTCAGTACAGGTGTTCACACCGCTATCATCCAAAAGGTGAGGTCAGTACAGGTGTTCACACCGCTATCATCCAAAAGGTGAGGTCAGTACAGGTGCATCAAAGAGAAACAGCTTCTATCTAAACGTGTCAGGCTGATTGAGGTAAACACTGGACTGAAAATCCCCATAGACCCCACCAACCAGGGAATGTGTAATTGTGTCATGATAGAATGTGCAGACTGTGAAGGTGATCGTGATGCGTTTAGGAGTGTTTGCACTTCTTCCAGGCTACAGGAGTGTTCTAGGGGAGATGTGGCATTTCATATACAGTGCCTTCGGGTAATGTTCAAACCCCTTGTGATTTCCACATTTTGTTACATTACAGCGTTATTCTAAAATTGATTAAATTGTTTTGTCGCCTCATCAATCTACACACAATACCCCATAATGACATCACAATACCACATAATGACATCACAATACCCCATAATGACATCACAATACCCCATAATGACATCACAATACCCCATAATGACATCACAATACCCCATAATGACATCACAATACCCCATAATAACATCACAATACCCCATAATGACATCACAATACCCCATAATGACATCACAATACCCCATAATGACTTCAGGACTGGCCACCCCTCATAGCCTGGTTCCTCTCTACCCGGCACAGCCAGAAGAGGACTGGCCACCCCTCATAGCCTGGTTCCTCTCTACCCGGCACAGCCAGAAGAGGACTGGCCACCCCTCATAGCCTGGTTCATCTCTACCCGGCACAGCCAGAAGAGGACTGGCCACCCCTCATAGCCTGGTTCCTCTCTACCCGGCACAGCCAGAAAAGGACTGGCCACCCCTCATAGCCTGGTTCCTCTCTACCCGGCACAGCCAGAAGAGGACTGACCACCCCTCATAGCCTGGTTCCTCTCTACCCGGCACAGCCAGAAGAGGACTGGCCACCCCTCATAGCCTGGTTCCTCTCTACCCGGCACAGCCAGAAGAGGACTGGCCACCCCTCATAGCCTGGTTCCTCTCTACCCGGCACAGCCAGAAGAGGACTGGCCACCCCTCATAGCCTGGTTCCTCTCCACCAGGCACAGCCAGAAGAGGACTGGCCACCCCTCATAGCCTGGTTCCTCTCTACCCGGCACAGCCAGAAGAGGACTGGCCACCCCTCATAGCCTGGTTCCTCTCCACCAGGCACAGCCAGAAGAGGACTGGCCACCCCTCATAGCCTGGTTCCTCTCCACCAGGCACAGCCAGAAGAGGACTGGCCACCCCTCATAGCCTGGTTCCTCTCTACCCGGCACAGCCAGAAGAGGACTGGCCACCCCTCATAGCCTGGTTCCTCTCTACCCAGCACAGCCAGAAGAGGACTGGCCACCCCTCATAGCCTGGTTCCTCTCCACCAGGCACAGCCAGAAGAGGACTGGCCACCCCTCATAGCCTGGTTCCTCTCTACCCGGCACAGCCAGAAGAGGACTGGCCACCCCTCATAGCCTGGTTCCTCTCTACCCGGCACAGCCAGAAGAGGACTGGCCACCCCTCATAGCCTGGTTCCTCTCTACCCGGCACAGCCAGAAGAGGACTGGCCACCCCTCATAGCCTGGTTCCTCTCTACCCGGCACAGCCAGAAGAGGACTGGCCACCCCTCATAGCCTGGTTCCTCTCTACCCGGCACAGCCAGAAGAGGACTGGCCACCCCTCATAGCCTGGTTCATCTCTACCCGGCACAGCCAGAAGAGGACTGGCCACCCCTCATAGCCTGGTTCCTCTCTACCCGGCACAGCCAGAAGAGGACTGGCCACCCCTCATAGCCTGGTTCCTCTCTACCCGGCACAGCCAGAAAAGGACTGGCCACCCCTCATAGCCTGGTTCCTCTCTACCCGGCACAGCCAGAAAAGGACTGGCCACCCCTCATAGCCTGGTTCCTCTCTACCCGGCACAGCCAGAAGAGGACTGGCCACCCCTCATAGCCTGGTTCCTCTCTACCCGGCACAGCCAGAAGAGGACTGGCCACCCCTCATAGCCTGGTTCCTCTCTACCCGGCACAGCCAGAAAAGGACTGGCCACCCCTCATAGCCTGGTTCCTCTCTACCCGGCACAGCCAGAAGAGGACTGGCCACCCCTCATAGCCTGGTTCCTCTCTACCCGGCACAGCCAGAAGAGGACTGGCCACCCCTCATAGCCTGGTTCATCTCTACCCGGCACAGCCAGAAGAGGACTGGCCACCCCTCATAGCCTGGTTCCTCTCCACCAGGCACAGCCAGAAGAGGACTGGCCACCCCTCATAGCCTGGTTCCTCTCCACCCGGCACAGCCAGAAGAGGACTGGCCACCCCTCATAGCCTGGTTCCTCTCTACCCGGCACAGCCAGAAGAGGACTGGCCACCCCTCATAGCCTGGTTCCTCTCTACCCGGCACAGCCAGAAGAGGACTGGCCACCCCTCATAGCCTGGTTCATCTCTACCCGGCACAGCCAGAAGAGGACTGGCCACCCCTCATAGCCTGGTTCCTCTCTACCCGGCACAGCCAGAAGAGGACTGGCCACCCCTCATAGCCTGGTTCCTCTCTACCCGGCACAGCCAGAAAAGGACTGGCCACCCCTCATAGCCTGGTTCCTCTCTACCCGGCACAGCCAGAAAAGGACTGGCCACCCCTCATAGCCTGGTTCCTCTCTACCCGGCACAGCCAGAAGAGGACTGGCCACCCCTCATAGCCTGGTTCCTCTCTACCCGGCACAGCCAGAAGAGGACTGGCCACCCCTCATAGCCTGGTTCCTCTCTACCCGGCACAGCCAGAAAAGGACTGGCCACCCCTCATAGCCTGGTTCCTCTCTACCCGGCACAGCCAGAAGAGGACTGGCCACCCCTCATAGCCTGGTTCCTCTCTACCCGGCACAGCCAGAAGAGGACTGGCCACCCCTCATAGCCTGGTTCCTCTCTACCCGGCACAGCCAGAAGAGGACTGGCCACCCCTCATAGCCTGGTTCCTCTCTACCCGGCACAGCCAGAAGAGGACTGGCCACCCCTCATAGCCTGGTTCCTCTCTACCCGGCACAGCCAGAAGAGGACTGGCCACCCCTCATAGCCTGGTTCCTCTCTACCCGGCACAGCCAGAAGAGGACTGGCCACCCCTCATAGCCTGGTTCCTCTCTACCCGGCACAGCCAGAAGAGGACTGGCCACCCCTCATAGCCTGGTTCCTCTCTACCCGGCACAGCCAGAAGAGGACTGGCCACCCCTCATAGCCTGGTTCCTCTCTACCCGGCACAGCCAGAAGAGGACTGGCCACCCCTCATAGCCTGGTTCCTCTCTACCCGGCACAGCCAGAAGAGGACTGGCCACCCCTCATAGCCTGGTTCCTCTCTACCCGGCACAGCCAGAAGAGGACTGGCCACCCCTCATAGCCTGGTTCCTCTCTACCCGGCACAGCCAGAAGAGGACTGGCCACCCCTCATAGCCTGGTTCCTCTCTACCCGGCACAGCCAGAAGAGGACTGGCCACCCCTCATAGCCTGGTTCCTCTCTACCCGGCACAGCCAGAAGAGGACTGGCCACCCCTCATAGCCTGGTTCCTCTCTACCCGGCACAGCCAGAAAAGGACTGGCCACCCCTCATAGCCTGGTTCATCTCTACCCGGCACAGCCAGAAGAGGACTGGCCACCCCTCATAGCCTGGTTCCTCTCTACCCGGCACAGCCAGAAGAGGACTGGCCACCCCTCATAGCCTGGTTCCTCTCTACCCGGCACAGCCAGAAAAGGACTGGCCACCCCTCATAGCCTGGTTCCTCTCTACCCGGCACAGCCAGAAGAGGACTGGCCACCCCTCATAGCCTGGTTCCTCTCTACCCGGCACAGCCAGAAGAGGACTGGCCACCCCTCATAGCCTGGTTCATCTCTACCCGGCACAGCCAGAAGAGGACTGGCCACCCCTCATAGCCTGGTTCCTCTCTACCCGGCACAGCCAGAAAAGGACTGGCCACCCCTCATAGCCTGGTTCCTCTCTACCCGGCACAGCCAGAAGAGGACTGGCCACCCCTCATAGCCTGGTTCCTCTCTACCCGGCACAGCCAGAAGAGGACTGGCCACCCCTCATAGCCTGGTTCCTCTCTACCCGGCACAGCCAGAAGAGGACTGGCCACCCCTCATAGCCTGGTTCCTCTCTACCCGGCACAGCCAGAAGAGGACTGGCCACCCCTCATAGCCTGGTTCCTCTCTACCCGGCACAGCCAGAAGAGGACTGGCCACCCCTCATAGCCTGGTTCCTCTCTACCCGGCACAGCCAGAAGAGGACTGGCCACCCCTCATAGCCTGGTTCCTCTCTACCCGGCACAGCCAGAAGAGGACTGGCCACCCCTCATAGCCTGGTTCCTCTCTACCCGGCACAGCCAGAAGAGGACTGGCCACCCCTCATAGCCTGGTTCCTCTCTACCCGGCACAGCCAGAAGAGGACTGGCCACCCCTCATAGCCTGGTTCCTCTCTACCCGGCACAGCCAGAAGAGGACTGGCCACCCCTCATAGCCTGGTTCCTCTCTACCCGGCACAGCCAGAAGAGGACTGGCCACCCCTCATAGCCTGGTTCCTCTCTACCCGGCACAGCCAGAAGAGGACTGGCCACCCCTCATAGCCTGGTTCCTCTCTACCCGGCACAGCCAGAAGAGGACTGGCCACCCCTCATAGCCTGGTTCCTCTCTACCCGGCACAGCCAGAAGAGGACTGGCCACCCCTCATAGCCTGGTTCCTCTCTACCCGGCACAGCCAGAAGAGGACTGGCCACCCCTCATAGCCTGGTTCCTCTCTACCCGGCACAGCCAGAAGAGGACTGGCCACCCCTCATAGCCTGGTTCCTCTCTACCCGGCACAGCCAGAAGAGGACTGGCCACCCCTCATAGCCTGGTTCCTCTCTACCCGGCACAGCCAGAAGAGGACTGGCCACCCCTCATAGCCTGGTTCCTCTCTACCCGGCACAGCCAGAAGAGGACTGGCCACCCCTCATAGCCTGGTTCCTCTCTACCCGGCACAGCCAGAAGAGGACTGGCCACCCCTCATAGCCTGGTTCCTCTCTACCCGGCACAGCCAGAAGAGGACTGGCCACCCCTCATAGCCTGGTTCCTCTCTACCCGGCACAGCCAGAAGAGGACTGGCCACCCCTCATAGCCTGGTTCCTCTCTACCCGGCACAGCCAGAAGAGGACTGGCCACCCCTCATAGCCTGGTTCCTCTCTACCCGGCACAGCCAGAAAAGGACTGGCCACCCCTCATAGCCTGGTTCATCTCTACCCGGCACAGCCAGAAGAGGACTGGCCACCCCTCATAGCCTGGTTCCTCTCTACCCGGCACAGCCAGAAGAGGACTGGCCACCCCTCATAGCCTGGTTCCTCTCTACCCGGCACAGCCAGAAAAGGACTGGCCACCCCTCATAGCCTGGTTCATCTCTACCCGGCACAGCCAGAAGAGGACTGGCCACCCCTCATAGCCTGGTTCCTCTCTATCCGGCACAGCCAGAAGAGGACTGGCCACCCCTCATAGCCTGGTTCCTCTCTACCCGGCACAGCCAGAAGAGGACTGGCCACCCCTCATAGCCTGGTTCCTCTCTACCCGGCACAGCCAGAAGAGGACTGGCCACCCCTCATAGCCTGGTTCCTCTCTAGGTTTCTTCCTAGGTTTTGGCCTTTCTAGGGAGTTTTTCCTAGCCACCGTGCTTCTACACCTGCATTGCTTGCTGTTTGGGGTTTTAGACTGGGTTTCTGTACAGCACTTTGAGATATCAGCTGATGTAAGAAGGGCTTTATAAATACATTTGATTTGATTTGATATTTACATAAGTATTCAGACCTTTTACTCAGTACTTTGTTGAAGCACCTTTGCCAGTGACTACAGCCACAAGTCTTCTTGGGTATGACACTACCAGCTTGGCACAACTGTATTTGGGGAGTTTCTCCCATTCTTCCCTGTAGATCCTCTTAAGCTCTGTCAGGTTGGATAGGGAGCTTTGCTGCACAGTTATTTTTGGTTTCTCCAGAGAGGTTTGATTGGGTTCAAGTCCATGCTTGGCTGGGCCACTCAAGGACATTCAGAGACTTGTCCCGAAGCCACTCCCGTGCTGTCTTGGCTGTGTGCTTAGGGTCGTTGTCCTGTTGAAAGGTGAACCTTCAGCCCAGTCTGAGGTCCTGAGCGCTCTGGAGCAGGTTTTCATCAAGGATCTCTCTCTACTTTGCTCCGTTCAACTTTGTCTTGATCCTGACTAGTTTCCTAGTCCCTAAAAATACATTTTGAGACATTTTTGACATGTCCCATTATTCCACACACGGGTTCTTAGGTCTTTCAGTCAGACTAACACAGAGGCTCTTTTTAAAAAATAAAAAAAAAATATTTTTAAGTGTAACGCTCATCTGCAAAAAAATGCAAAAGGACAATATTTTGATAAACTGTTCTGTTAAAGTATGGAGTGTTTTATCACAATAAAATAAAACATTCTGCCTTGAAGCAATGTGTTGTATAAACTGATTCTCGTAATTTGCATATTCTGCAAATTAGCGCATATTTAAGGAGGGTTTGCCTCATTTGCATATTTTAATTTAAAAAATAAATGCAACTTTGTAACACAAAAAATATATTGTATTTATGTATACTTTTCAGGTGGTAATGTTTCAGTCTGATAAAACTTTACCAGTGTTGTGCCAGAATAGTCTCTATCAAAATTCTTAACTTTTACTAAAAGGTCTATACATTCAGAATGATAGTTTAGCCTACAGTGATCTGCACAGGTTGTTGATGACAAATAGGAGACTAACGTGTTGGGTTACTCAGCGATCAGAGGTTTAACTAGTTGCCCCAGGGCAGGTTTCACTATGAGAGGTTTAACTAGTTTCCCCAGGGCAGGTTTCACTGCAGCCTACTCATTGCCATTAGTTAATATGTTGACAAACTGGTCATTGAAGAGAGGGAAAGAAAGAAAGAGACATCTCTTAATCCTCTGGGTGTGTTTGTACTATATATATCCTGCTGTGTTTACCATTCAAATCAAACTTTATTTGTACATGTGCTGAATACAACAGCTGTAGACCTTACAGTGAAATGCTTACTTACAAGCTCTTAACCAACAGCAGTTTTAAGAAAACAATAAGTGTGAAGTAAACAATGTAAGTAACAAATAATTAAAGAGCAACAGTAAAATAACAAGAGCGAGACTATATACAAGGGGTACTGGCACAGAGTCAATGTGCGGGGGCACCGGTTAGCTTAAGATAATATGTACATGTAGGTAGAGTTAAAGTAGATAATAAACAGAGAGTATAGATTGATGCTGATATTAATGGATCTGTTGTTGTCCTTTATGGCAGGATATGCAGGACCAGCTAATATGAACACTTTTTAACAGGCTAGAAAATAAGAAAATGTTATAGACTAACTCTTTTATGTTTGAATCGGTTAAACTTAGAATTGTTCAAATCTTTCAGTAGAAAGACAAGGAACTTACGGACCAAAATGTTCTGGTTCCCCCCCCACAATTTTTTTTATAGAAAACACTTTTTCTTTAGAGGAACTCTTGAATGCACAGGGTGCAATTTCTAAATTGGGTCGTGCATCATCAGTTTTCCTTTTGTCAAGTCATTGCAGACCTTAAGACTCTTAGAGAGCTATTGTCACGACTTCCGCCGAAGTCGGTTCCTCTCCTTGTTTCGGGCGGCTCTCGGCGTCGCCGGTCTTCTAGCCATCTTCGATCCACTTTTCATTTTCCATTTGTTTTGTCTTGTCTTCTCACACACCTGGTCTCAATTTCCCTCGTTACATGTTGTGTATTTAACCCTCGGTTCCCACCATGTCTTTGTGCGGTATTGTTTACTGAAAGTGTGTGTGTGTGTGTGTGTGTTTTCTCTGGTCCGCGACGGGTTTTGTTACCCATTTGTTTATTGTTCTGGTTTCCGGTGGTTTTTATGTATAAATCTGCTCCGTTGATTACCCAGTTTCGCTCTCCTGCGCCTGACTTCCCTGCTGCCAGTTACGCGCTCCCTTACAGCTATAACATCAGAAATGACCAGATCAATTAGCCCATGTCAGCGAATGTCTTTTTTATCTACGTTTTTTAGCCCATAGATTTTGTTGTAATGTTTGAGCCAATGTTTTTTATGATCTAAGCGATTTAAGACATCATCTAGAACAGGGATGGGCAACTTTGATCGGTGTGAGGGCCACAAAAAGTCTGATCTCATCAGCGGCCACTTACCCACATCCACACACAGTCAGAGCCGGCCCTAGCCTTTTGGGGGACCTAACTTACAGACCCTAACCAACAGGTGACCTTACAGTGAAATGCTTACTTACAGGCCCTAGCCTTTTGGGGGGCCCTAAGCAACATTTTGTTTCTCCCACCTTGCGAGCAAAACATTTTAGAGGCCCCCTCTTGAGAGTGGAGAGAAAAATGTTGCAGTTTTTGACTTAATATCCTGCAAATCTACACATTTTGCAATGAGGCAGAGAGAAGATTTAGCAATTTTACTACAACATTTAATGCAATTCTACACATTTTGCCATAGTATGATATCTGAGTGAAAGTGACTAAGAAAATCTAAGGATGTACACTGAGAGTCGGGGAAGCAAGTTCAGGAAGTGAAGAAGAAGAAACACCAACAGCGCACCGACATGACCGGTCGCCTCCACTGAGGCGCAGAAACCTGACAAACCGGCTGAGGAGTGAGAGCCTGATGAGCCGGCTGAGACCTCCCTGGTGCTTCCCTTTGTTGAGTCCTCATTCTCTAAGGATGTACGCTGAGAGTCGGGGAAGCAAGTTCAGGGAGTGAAGACATTTAATAAATAAACGAACACAACAAGAAATACGAACAGCGCACCGACATGATGCAGAAACAACGACGACTGGGGAAGAAACCAAAGGGAGGGACATATAAAGGGCAGGTAATCAAGGAGGTGATGGAGTCCAGGTGAGTGTCATTAGGCGCAGATGCGCGTAACGCTGGTGACAGGTGTGCGCCCTAACAAGCAGCCTGGTGACCTAGAGGCCTGAGAGGAAATACACGTGACAGAAAATCAATGGGGTGGGGGTGGGGGGGGGGGGGGGGGGGGGGTGACACATTTGGTAATTCAACCATGATTACTACAAGTTTAGATAGCTGGCTGCTTGACTAATTTATCAATCTAAAAAAATGTTAGCTGATGTGCTAATTGTGTGACTGACAGAACAAGAGAGAAACTGCTGATGCACAACCCGAATGTTGAAATTGCACCTTGCGTATTCTACTATTCTAACCTACAAAAGTGGAGACGCCAACTGCCCATCCCTGATCTAGGACAAATCAAATCACAATTTATTTCAAATACATTTTTATTGATCACATCCGCTGAATACACCTTACAATTACACCTTACTAACCAACAGGTGTAGTAGACCTGACAGTGAAATGCTTACTGACAGGCCTTAACCAACAGATGACCTGACAGTGAAATGCTTACTGACAGGCCTTAACCAACAGGTGACCTGACAGTGAAATGCTTACTTACAGGCCTTAACCAACAGGTGACCTGACAGTGAAATGCTTACTGACAGGCCTTAACCAACAGGTGACCTGACAGTGAAATGCTTACTGACAGGCCTTAACCAACAGATGACCTGACAGTGAAATGCTTACTTACAGGCCTTAACCAACAGGTGACCTGACAGTGAAATGCTTACTGACAGGCCCTAACCAACAGGTGACCTGACAGTGAAATGCTTACTTACAGGCCTTAACCAACAGGTGACCTGACAGTGAAATGCTTACTTACAGGCCCTAACCAACAGGTGACCTTACTGTGAAATGCTTACTGACAGGCCTTAACCAACAGGTGACCTGACAGTGAAATGCTTACTGACAGGCCCTAACCAACAGTTGTAGACCTGAAATGCTTACCTACAGGCCCTAACCAACAGGTGTAGACCTGAAATGCTTACTTACAGGCCCTAACCAACAGGTGTAGACCTGAAATGCTTACTTACAGGCCCTAACCAACAGGTGACCTTACTTACAGGCCCTAACCAGCAGGTGACCTTACTTACAGGCCCTAACCAACAGGTGACCTTACAGTGAAATGCTTACTTACAGGCCCTAACCAACAGGTGACCTTACTGTGAAATGCTTACTTACAGGCCCTAACCAACAGGTGACCTTACTTACAGGCCCTAACCAACAGGTGTAGATGCTTACTTACAGGCCCTAACCAACAACCAAATATGCCTGTGTGTGTATGTGTTGGAGTGTGAGTGTGTGTGTGTGTGTGTGTGGCGTCAATATGCCTGTGTGTGTGTGTGTGTGTGTGTGTGTGTGTGTGTGTGTGTGTTGGAGTGTCAGTGTAATATGTGTGAGTGTGTGTTTAGAGTCCAGTGAGTTTACATTGAGCCTGGGCAAGAAAGTTATCTTAGAGTTGGCCAGAGATTCTAAAACTTTGGAAAGGCAAGATAACTTGGACGTTCAATCAATCGATCAAATGTTTTGATAGAGCCCTTTAAAAAATATATACAGTGCCTTGCGAAAGTATTCGGCCCCCTTGAACTTTGCGACCTTTTGCCACATTTCAGGCTTTAAACATAAAGATATAAAACTGTATTTTTTTGTGAAGAATCAACAACAAGTGGGACACAATCATGAAGTGGAACAACATTTATTGCATATTTCAAACTTTTTTAACAAATCAAAAACTGAAAAATTGGGCGTGCAAAATTATTCAGCCCTTTTACTTTCAGTGCAGCAAACTCTCTCCAGAAGTTCAGTGAGGATCTCTGAATGATCCAATGTTGACCTAAATGACTAATGATGATAAATACAATCCACCTGTGTGTAATCAAGTCTCCGTATAAATGCACCTGCACTGTGATAGTCTCAGAGGTCCGTTAAAAGCGCAGAGAGCATCATGAAGAACAAGGAACACACCAGGCAGGTCCGAGATACTGTTGTGAAGAAGTTTAAAGCCGGATTTGGATACAAAAAGATTTCCCAAGCTTTAAACATCCCAAGGAGCACTGTGCAAGCGATAATATTGAAATGGAAGGAGTATCAGACCACTGCAAATCTACCAAGACCTGGCCGTCCCTCTAAACTTTCAGCTCATACAAGGAGAAGACTGATCAGAGATGCAGCCAAGAGGCCCATGATCACTCTGGATGAACTGCAGAGATCTACAGCTGAGGTGGGAGACTCTGTCCATAGGACAACAATCAGTCGTATATTGCATAAATCTGGCCTTTATGGAAGAGTGGCAAGAAGAAAGCCATTTCTTAAAGATATCCATAAAAAGTATTGTTTAAAGTTTGCCACAAGCCACCTGGGAGACACACCAAACATGTGGAAGAAGGTGCTCTGGTCAGATGAAACCAAAATTGAACTTTTTGGCAACAATGCAAAACGTTATGTTTGGCGTAAAAGCAACACAGCTGAACACACCATCCCCACTGTCAAACATGGTGGTGGCAGCATCATGGTTTGGGCCTGCTTTTCTTCAGCAGGGACAGGGAAGATGGTTAAAATTGATGGGAAGATGGATGGAGCCAAATACAGGACCATTCTGGAAGAAAACCTGATGGAGTCTGCAAAAGACCTGAGACTGGGACGGAGATTTGTCTTCCAACAAGACAATGATCCAAAACATAAAGCAAAATCTACAATGGAATGGTTCAAAAATAAACATATCCAGGTGTTAGAATGGCCAAGTCAAAGTCCAGACCTGAATCCAATCGAGAATCTGTGGAAAGAACTGAAAACTGCTGTTCACAAATGCTCTCCATCCAACCTCACTGAGCTCGAGCTGTTTTGCAAGGAGGAATGGGAAAAAATGTCAGTCTCTCGATGTACAAAACTGATAGAGACATACCCCAAGCGACTTACAGCTGTAATCGCAGAAAAAGGTGGCGCTACAAAGTATTAACTTAAGGGGGCTGAATAATTTTGCACGCCCAATTTTTCAGTTTTTGATTTGTTAAAAAACTTTGAAATATCCAATAAATGTCGTTCCACTTCATGATTGTGTCCCACTTGTTGTTGATTCTTCACAAAAAAATACAGTTTTATATCTTTATGTTTGAAGCCTGAAATGTGGCAAAAGGTCGCAAAGTTAAAGGGGGCCGAATACTTTCGCAAGGCACTGTATATACAGAAACCCACAGAGAGCAAGCAATGCAGATGTAGAGACACGGTGGCTAGGGAAAAATTCCCTAGAAAAGCAGGAACCTAGGAAGAAACCTAGAGAGGAAGCAGGCTCCGAGGAGTGGCCAGTCCTTTTCTGGCTGTGCCGGGTGGAGATAAGAATACCAATAAGAGTGTTCTTCAAGATACAGTACATTGGACGGTGGTTATCTAAGTCAAAAGGATCTCTGTGCCACTTTCCCAGACTTAGAGATAACACCAGAAACAACTGTCAAGCAAAATCATCTAGGTTAATGATTCTGCAATAAGTGGGGCAGAGAGCTGCAGTAAGAAGAGATCAGGAGTTTGAGTTTATTTGTATTTTTACAGGGACAGTGCACATTTAATCAATGTTTCAGTAAAAGTGCCGGTTTTAGCCAGCCGGCTAATTTTCAACCGCAGTCCCTGGGCAGGTTATTAAAAACAATTACAATACAGACAATCATTGAGCAGTGAGCAACATAGGACAAGCAAGACATAGCATACAGACAGAGCAACATAGAACAAGCAAGACGTAGCATACAGACAGAGCAACATAGAACAAGCAAGACGTAGCCGTAGCATACAGACAGAGCAACATAGAACAAAAAGCAGCAAGACAAAATTCATAAAAGCAACAAAGTGTTTCCACACCTCACAGGCTACAGACAACAGACAACATGGATGCGGCAATAGACAGCTAGGGATTATGATCACAAATCTGATTGACCTTTAGCCATGTAGTCATGCATTTTGTGAAAGTGTGATAGGTGGTGCAGTTATGTGTGTCTGATGGCAGTGTATTCCAGACATGGGAAGCTCTCACAGAGAATGCAGATTTACTAAAGGTGCTTTTCCTTAAGGGAACTATACAGTCACCTCTCATGGCAGACCTTGTGGATCTGCTGCCATATGTTTGGGTTTTCTGTTTAACAAAAATACTGAGTGGAGGGGGAGGAGCCAGGCCATTTAGGATCTTGAATACAAGACATGCGTCAGTGTATTGCACAAGATTTTCCCAACTCAGGAGCTCATGCTTTCTGAGGATGTAACAGTGATGATGGCTATTGGGCTTCCTATCAAGCACTTTGAGAGCCTGTTTGTAGACAGACTGAATAGGTTTTAATGTTGTACAGCAAGCTTGGGCCCAACTAGTCAAGCAGTATGTTAAGTGGGGGAGTTTCATAGATTTGAAGTACAGTTTTTCTACCTCTGTAGTCAAACAATTTCATATAAATTGGAAATTAGCTAGGTTGAATTTGGTTATCTGAATTACCTTTTTCACATGCTTTTTAAAAGAGAGGTTGGAATCAAGTATGATGCCAAGGTACTTAAACTCAGATACCACCTGGAGCTTCTCCCCTGATACATAGACATCTGGTTCAGTAGCATCTGTTGCCCTCTTTGTGAAGAACATGCAAACAGTTTTTTTCACATTGAGATGCAAACACGAGTCACTGAGCCACTTTGTAACCTGGACCATTACAGTAGTGAGTTCTTGTGCAGCTTGTTGTTTGCTCTTTGCATGCACATATATCACTGTATCATCTGCATACATTTGAACTTCAGACCCAGTACAGACAGAAGGCAGATCATTAATGTACAGGCTGAACAGGAGGGGCCCCAGTATTGACCCCGGGGGGACACCCACATCATAGCTAAGAGTTGGCGACAGCTCATTGCTCACTCTGACACTGAGTTCTGCCTTCAAGTTATGATTTCATCCATCTCAAGGCATCGGGGGAGAAGTTGAACTTGGACAATTTTGTGATGAGAATCTCATGGTTAACAGTATCAAAAGCCTTCCTTAGGTCCAGAAACACAGCCCCAACAATGCCCCCTTTGTCCATCTTGGACTTCACATTTTCCAGAAGAAAGCAGTTGGCCGTTTCTGTGGAGTGTTTCGCTCTGAAGCCAAACTGCATGGAGTGTAATGTGAAGGGGCTGTTGTTGAGGTGGGCAATCAGTTGTTCTGCTACACACTTTTCAACAACATTTGACACCACAGGTAGTATACTAATGGGCCTGTAGTTACTCACGTCAGCAGGGTCGCCTGATTTAAAGATGGCCGTTATTATGGCCGACTTCCATACCCTTGGAAACACCCCGAGACCAATAGATGTGTTGGTGACCTTAGTAATGGGGCCAATGAGTGACTCTTTGTAGTTTTTAAGTAAGGAGTCCAGCCCAAACACATCTTTGACTTTAGAGTTCTTTAGTGATGTAATCACCTTGTTCACCTTTGACTCAGAAACCGCAAGGAACATAGTACATCATATAGATAAAATGGTTGAAATTAAAATAGAGAATGTGTATCTGGGAGTGCATCGTTCCCTACAGTCTGTTTCGGAGGTGAATAAAGTACTCCCTCTAGTGGTATAACCAGGGATTGACATCTTTTTCTCAAACGTCTGAAGCACTGCCAGTCAGACGTCGTATCAGTCAATCTTAGCCCAAACTACATTTATTTTCAGTAAATTTCCAGGATTATCCTTTACTCTTAGTTTGTTTTACATGGAGCATGGTTTTCTGCAACAGTGTTAAATAGAGAAGTAAAACAAGTTAGAGCCTGATCCGAGTCACACCCTCCCAGTCACACAACCCGCAGATCAGAATTTGCTCATTCAAATTCCTAAAATGTTTCTCTGTAAGAATGTGTGGGCGGGATTTAGGTAGTTTAGCATTTCTTATGCGAGAAATGAGACACGGTTCACTGAGCACAATAGCAGGGATTCCAGTGCCTGTATATTTAGATTTTTAAGCATGTTTGAAGTTGGGGCGTGTTGGTTTAGTTATCAGCTGAGTTAGGCTGAAAGATATTTGTAATGAGCTAAATCTATCTGATACTGGCATCAACCAATCCAGATTAAAATCAACCAATATTAATAATTCAAATGTAGCATAGTGACTCAGATTTAATAATTCAGATTTAGCATAGTGACTCAGATTTAATAATTCAGATTTAGCATAGTGACTCAGATTTAATAATTCAGATTTAGCATAATAACTCAGATTGAATCATTCAGATTTAGCATAGTGACTCAGATTTAATAATTAAGATTTAGCATAGTGACTCAGATTTAATAATTCAGATTTAGCATAGTGACTCAGATTTAATAATTCAGATTTAGCATAATAACTCAGATTGAATCATTCAGATTTAGCATAGTGACTCAGATTTAATAATTAAGATTTAGCATAGTGACTCAGATTTAATCATTCAGATTTAGCATAGTGACTCAGATTTAATCATTCAGATTTAGCATAGTGACTCAGATTTAATCATTCAGATTTAGCATAGTGACTCAGATTTAATCATTCAGATTTAGCATAGTGACTCAGATTTAATCATTCAGATTTAGCATAGTGACTCAGATTTAATCATTCAGATTTAGCATAGTGACTCAGATTTAATCATTCAGATTTAGCATAGTGACTCAGATTTAATCATTCAGATTTAGCATAGTGACTCAGATTTAATCATTCAGATTTAGCATAGTGACTCAGATTTAATCATTCAGATTTAGCATAGTGACTCAGATTTAATCATTCAGATTTAGCATAGTGACTCAGATTTAATCATTCAGATTTAGCATAGTCTATCAGATTTATTAATTCAGATTTAGATCATAAGGTAGAGCCGAGGTGCCAGATCTATAACCCTTGTAACCAGTCAGATACACATCCGAATTCGACAAACTTCTTTAACCAAAATTCCATAAAAATCAGAATTTCCGCGTTGGTTTGAGAAGACAGAGGTACAATAAAATACCTTTTTCTAAATCAAACTTCTAGCATTTACATCAATCAGCTCAAAGTCGCAGCTGCAGGATTTCAGATCAGACGGAGTCTCGAAAATAACCATGCTATCTCTGTTCAGTAGGTAACCCTCTGTTTCAAGATGCCATAGAGCCGGCTTGAATTGGTATAGATACAAGATTTCCCAGGACTGTACCTTAAGCCCTATGCCTCAAACGAGGACATGACTTAAAACAAGAGTCAATGAGGGTTACCTGTTGCGGGCCAGGACTGAAATCCCGGTACTAATTTCTTAGTTACTGTGTATACTACTTAGTTACTATTTAGACTACGTAGTAGTTACTATGTAGACTATGTAGTAGTTACTATGTAGAATATGTAGTAGTTAGTATATAGTAGTGACTATGTAGTAGTTACTATGTAGAATATGTAGTAGTTAGTATATAGTAGTGACTATGTAGTAGTTACTATGTAGAATATGTAGTAGTTACTATGTAGATAATATAGTAGTGACTATGCAGTGGTTAGTATGTAGTAGTTAGTATATAGTAGTGACTATGTAGTAGTTACTATGTAGTAATTAGTATATAGTAGTTAGTATGTAGTAGTTAATATGTAGTAGTTAGTATGTAGTAGTTAGTATGTAGTAGTTAGTATATAGTAGTTTGAATGTAGTAGTACTCTAGTATGAAGTAGTTAACATGTAATAGTATGTAGTAGTACTGTAGTATGTAGTAGTTAGTATATAGCAGAGCTGTAATATGTAGTAGTTAGCATGTAGTAGTTAGTTTATAGTGGTTAGTAAATAGTAGTTAGATTATAGTAGTTAATATGTAGTAGTACTGTAGTATGTAGTAGTTAATATGTAGTAGTTATTATGTAGTAGTATTGTAAAACTGCAGTAAAAGTAAAACTGTAGTATGTAGTTGTACTATAGTATATAGTAAAACTGTAGTATGTAGTATTGTAATATGTAGTAAAACTGTAGTATTTAGTAGTTAGTATATAGTAGAACTGTAGTATGTAGTATTTAGTATATAGAACTGTAGTATGTAGTATATAGAACTGTAGTATATAGTAGTACAGTGGTATATAGTAGAACTGTAGTATGTAGTATTTAGTATATAGAACTGTAATATGTAGTAGTACAGTAGTATATAGTAGAACTGTAGTATGTAGTTGTACTATATTATATTGTAGAACTGTAGTATGCAGTACTGTAGTATATAGTAGAGCTGTGGTATTTAGTAGTTAGTATGTAGTAAAACTGTAGTATGTAGTATTTAGTATATAGAACTGTAGTATGTAGTATATAGAACTGTAGTATATAGTAGTACTGTAGTATATATTTGAACTGTAATATGTAGTATGTAGTAGTAGTTAGTAGGTAGAGGTACTGTAGTATGTAGTAATTAGTATATAATAGTTAGTATATAATAGTTAGTAGGTAGTAGTACTGTAGTATGTAGTAATTAGTATATAATAGTTAGTATATAATAGTTAGTGTGTAGTAGTACTGTAGTTAGTATTTAGTAGTTAGTATGTAGTAGTTAGTATATAGTAGTTAGTATATACTACCCCATGACTAACCCTAACCACCCCCGAGGCCTGAGCCCTAACCCTTACCACCCAGACCCTCTTCCAGGACGATAAGAACCCAATGCTCACCCTAAACCCAGACTACCTGGACTGTCGCCCTGACCCAGACCCTGCAGGAGACATGGGGCTGCCTGGCATTGTGTCCTTGGACCTAAAGCATATTGGATTGGGATAGATAGTGTAATGTAGTGGACAACACAATTACAAAGTGAATAGTTCATATTCAATGCACAGTATCCACATACATGATATTGGTAAGTGCTTGTCTAGCTAGAATAATCAGCTGTGACAGCACGGTTGGTAAGATTGAGGGTTCATTTGGACTTTAATCTTCTCCCTTCCTCTCTCCTGTGGTCCAGGGCTGGCTCTTCCTGTCTTACAAGGCCTTGACGTCCAGAGCTCCTGTGGTCCAGGGCTGGCTCTCCCTGTCTACGAGGCCTTAACGTCCAGAGCTCCTGTGGTCCAGGGCTGGCTCTCCCTGTCTACGAGGCCTTAACGTCCAGAGCTCCTGTGGTCCAGGGCTGCCTCTCCCTGTCTACGAGGCCTTAACGTCAAGAGCTCCTGTGGTCCAGGGCTGCCTCTCCCTGTCTACAAGGCCTTGACGTCCAGAGCTCCTGTGGTCCAGGGCTGCCTCTCCCTGTCTACAAGGCCTTGACGTCCAGAGCTCCTGTGGTCCAGGGCTGCCTCTCCCTGTCTACAAGGCCTTGACGTCCAGAGCTCCTGTGGTCCAGGGCTGCCTCTCCCTGTCTTACAAGGCCTTGACGTGAAGAGCTCCTGTGGTCCAGGGCTGCCTCTCCCTGTCTACAAGGCCTTGACGTCCAGAGCTCCTGTGGTCCAGGGCTACCTCTCCCTGTCTACAAGGCCTTGACGTCAAGAGCTCCTGTGGTCCAGGGCTGGCTCTCCCTGTCTTACAAGGCCTTAACGTCCAGAGCTCCTGTGGTCCAGGGCTGCCTCTCCCAGTCTACAAGGCCCGTGATGACTTCTACTGCCTGGCCACGGAAGACGACATCTGAAGAAGAAGAAGAGGAAGAAGCCCTACTCTTCAGAAGGAAACACTTTAATTCATCATGTTGTTTTGTATTCAGTCTATGAAATGCAGTTATATTCTCTCTCCAACAGTATCTGTTACTTCATAGTGTATATTTCCACACTTAAGGAAGTGTTACATTTGTAAAATATGAGTTATGGCCTTTAATCTTGTAACCAGTAATTCCAACTATAGTAGTTAATATCTAGTTCAACTAAATACAACACATAAGGGGTGAAATTGTTCAAATAAAAGGTTAGGGAAGAGCTGCATCGTTTAATTTACTGAGAGTTTCTTTGGATAATTTAAGATTTTTATCACAGATTTATTCTATTTGTGCATATTTTTAAATTTTTTCATTTGCATATTATTTATCGATTTACTTTTCTATCTAAAGTTCGATTTCAATTTATTACGTCAGCTAAAAACATTTTAAAGACATTATTGTCCATTCTGGCATCAGCCAAGGCACAAACAAGACCAGTCCCCTGCTTATTCCTCCCCGGCAACAAACAAGTGTGGCAATTGAACTCGATGTCAGTACACCAAACGTGTGAAGTTTCTCGTGCCCATCAGTTGTAATTGTCACAATGCGATCTATGTGATTCGCTGCCCGCGTGGCTTATTTTACCCAGGAGAAACTTCAAGGGAGTTAACGCAGTAGAATGTGTGAGCACCGAAGTGCCTTTCAACTGCTGACTCCACCAGCCCAGTCGTCCTCTTTTTTGTTTTGGAATTAGAACAAAGTCGGTGAAACCAAACGCGGTGGCTATGTTGACAAACACCTGAAAAGTCCAGAGAGACATTCTGGATCCCTTCCTTAGATACTTTAGTCCCCAGAGGTCTTAAAACTTCTTCGGGATCGGTGTCCTGTCCACGGGAGCTAACATAGGCTAATGCGATTAGCATGAGGTTGTAAATAACAAGAAAATCTCCCAGGACATAGACATATCAGATATTGGCAGAAAGCTTAAATTCTTGTTAATCTAACTGCACTGTCCAATTTACAGTAGCTATTACAGTGAAATAATACCATGCTATTGTTTGAGGAGAGTGCACAGTTATGAACTTAAAAAGTTATTAATAAACCAATTAGGCACATTTGGGCAGTCTTGATACAACATTTTGAACATAAATGCAATGGTTCATTGGATCAGTCTAAAACTTTTTTTTTTCTCGTGGACAAAATCTAAATTTCAACTGAGCTGGAGTAATACATGATGGCCTTTATATTGGATTTCAAAGAGGATGGTACAAAGAAAAGCAACAAAAGTTTTCTTTGTATTATCTTTTACCAGATCTATTGTGTTATATTCTCCTACATTCCTTTCACATTTCCACAAACTTCAAAACTTTCAAATGGTGCCAAGAATATGCATGTCCTTGCTTCAGGTCCTGAGCTACAGGCAGTTAGATTTGGGTATGTCATTTTAGATGTACATTTTTTTTTAAATGGCCAGATCCTTAAGAGGTTTTAATCTAGAGAAGAGATGCTTTTGTGAAGGGCCCCATCCCTTTGTTGGTTCAGTGACAACACCCCCCACCCCAACCCTATTTGCACTTCTTGTTTACACATGGAGGGAGATTACTAGGCCGCCATTGTAAGTAAGAATTTGTTCTTAACTGAAGTGCCTAGTTTCAATAAAGTTTTCACAAGCTCACTAACTGTGGTCCAAACCAGTTGTTAGACCTCTTTGCCTAAGCTTTTAATGTTTTTTGTTGATGTTATCCCTAGTTTTGCTTAGCCCTGTTGTATATTTTATAAAACCCAACATCCTTGTATTATATATACTGTTTTAGTAGTTGTATATCAATTCCGCATACTGCAGTTGAAAAAGCAGTTGTCCTGTATTTCAACACCAGGTGGAGACATTGATCACAGCACACCCTGAGTACCAGCCTGAATGGGCTACCACACTGGCTCCTCATTAGCACCACCAGCTGAAGAGTTTTGTCCCTAATTGTCTTCCTTATGCCCTATGTGAACTCTGGCCCAACCTACTAGACTAACCCTTATATCTGGCCCAACCTACTAGACTAACCCTTATATCTGGCCCAACCTACTAGACTAACCCTTATATCTGGCCCAACCTACTAGACTAACCCTTATATCTGGCCCAACCTACTAGACTAACCCTTATATCTGGCCCAACCTACTAGACTAACCCTTATATCTGGCCCAACCTACTAGACTAACCCTTATCTGGCTCAACCTAATAGACTAACCCTTATATCTGGCCCAACCTACTAGACTAACCCTTATCTGGCCCAACCTACTAGACTAACCCTTATATCTGGCCCAACCTACTAGACTAACTCTTATGTCTGTAATATTCCATCCATCCTCTCTGAGAACCAGCTAGTATGCAAACAAGGACAGGGCTGAGAACTCACAGGTAGTGTTTGAAAGCAACAGTCCTACTCAGTCGCAGTTCACACTGAATAAATTGAACTCAACCACTGAAAACAGATTTAATTCAATAGGGTTTTCAGTACATGTATCTAAAACCATCCGTTGAAAAAAACGATAAACCTATAATTCAAAAATGTTCGGGGTCAGAAAAAGGATCAAATGAAAGAAAACCACGTATATTGGTGGATTTACTCTAATCTGGTATATTATTTAGGGTTAGGAAAGTATTTATGAAAAATAAAAACAGGTTTGGAACGCCTTTACCCACAAAATATCTGATTCATCTTGAAAGTTGCCTTATTCAATTGTTAAATCCATGAAATATTGAAAGGTGAGGAAAGTGATAGGAGTTGAACAGTAGTCTATATAGTAGTCTATACATTTACCAGTGGCGTCAGGTGACGTTTAAGATGGAGTACTGCTATTTTTTTTAATGAGCATGGCCGTATACTTTTATAATATACAGTCATTAAGCAGTTTAGCAGTTACACCGACAGGCCCCTTTGCAATAAATGAATAAAACCAAAAGCTTACCTTGACTTGGAAGAGTTCCGGTGTTGGATAGCCAGATAGCTAACATAGCATCCCTCTCTGTTTGATAGCCAGATAGCTAACATAGCATCCCTCTCTGTTTGATAGCCAGATAGCTAACATAGCATCCCTCTCTGTTTGATAGCCAGATAGCTAACATAGCATCCCTCTCTGTTTGATAGCCAGATAGCTAACATAGCATCCCTCTCTGTTTGATAGCCAGATAGCTAACATAGCACCCCTCTCTGTTGGATAGCCATAGCCAGCTAGGTAACATAGCATCCCTCTCTGTTGGATAGCCATAGCCAGCTAGGTAACATAGCATCCCTCTCTGTTTGATAGCCAGCTAGGTAACATAGCATCCTTCTCTGTTGGATAGCCATAGCCAGCTAGGTAACATAGCATCCCTCTCTGTTGGATAGCCATAGCCAGCTAGGTAACATAGCATCCCTCTCTGTTTGAGCCGGGTGTTTGAGTAGACTAAACTAGCTAGCTGCATTCGCTAACTAAAAAAATATTAAATGTAGCTAGCTCTCACTTTATCTTGCTTCGCCTTCATTAAAAAAATAAAACATTGTTCAAAACTGTTAATCTATTGTCTTTTTCTCTCTTTGAGACAAACTACTCACCACATTTTATGCTGCAGTGCTAGCTAGCTGTAGCTTATGCTTTCAGTACTAGAATCGTTCTCTGATTCTTTGATTGGGTGGACAACATGTCAGTTCATCCTGCAAGAGCTCTGATAGGTTGAAGGACGTCCTCCCGAAGTTGTCATAAGTACAGTGTAAGTCAATGGAAGGGGGTGAGAACCATAAGCCTCCTAGGTTTTCTATTGAAGTCAATGTCCCTGAAGCTAGCTGTCCTCAAGCTACACCATGGTGCTACCCTACAGAGTGCAGCTGAGGCCTTCATTGCAAAACAGTGTGTTTTAATAAATAATTTGGTGACGTGAATATATTTAGTATAGATATATCTAAAAAGGCTACGTTTTATTTTTGTTTCACAAAAAAACAAACATCTGCAATTCACTGATGAGGATGGTCCTACTCTGAGGAGCCTCCACTGAAATCTACCCTAATACTCCTCACTAATCATAGCTACAGAAGCCCCTAGTTTGGGTCTCCACATTTCATATCTGCAAGTTATAATTACCAGCATTTCATTAACTTCACTGTGGAAAAGGTGATATGCTTCCGTTTGCTGCTATGTGACTGGTTTCACATTTGTCTCCAGCGATCAGAAGGTAAACTAGATCAAAAATAATTGTATTTTATATTTACAATCCACTTATCCAAACAGCTTACTCATTTACCTCTTAACAATAGCTCTTATCAAAACAGTGCCTTGCGAAAGTATTCGGCCCCCTTGAACTTTGCGACCTTTTGCCACATTTCAGGCTTCAAACATAAAGATATAAAACTGTATTTTTTTGTTAAGAATCAACAACAAGTGGGACACAATCATGAAGTGGAACGACATTTATTGGATATTTCAAACTTTTTTAACAAATCAAAAACTGAAAAATTGGGCGTGCAAAATTATTCAGCCCCCTTAAGTTAATACTTTGTAGCGCCACCTTTTGCTGCGATTACAGCTGTAAGTCGCTTGGGGTATGTCTATCAGTTTTGCACATCGAGAGACTGAAATTTTTTCCCATTCCTACTTGCAAAACAGCTCGAGCTCAGTGAGGTTGGATGGAGAGCATTTGTGAGCAGCAGTTTTCAGTTCTTTCCACAGATTCTCGATTGGATTCAGGTCTGGACTTTGACTTGGCCATTCTAACACCTGGATATGTTTATTTTTGAACCATTCCATTGTAGATTTTGCTTTATGTTTTGGATCATTGTCTTGTTGGAAGACAAATCTCCGTCCCAGTCTCAGGTCTTTTGCAGACTCCATCAGGTTTTCTTCCAGAATGGTCCTGTATTTGGCTCCATCCATCTTCCCATCAATTTTAACCATCTTCCCTGTCCCTGCTGAAGAAAAGCAGGCCCAAACCATGATGCTGCCACCACCATGTTTGACAGTGGGGATGGTGTGTTCAGGGTGATGAGCTGTGTTGCTTTTACGCCAAACATAACGTCTTGCAGTAGTTTATGTGTCGGGGGGCTAGGGTCAGTTTGTTATATCTGGAGTACTTCTCCTGTCCTATTCGGTGTCCTGTGTGAATCTAAGTGTGCGTTCTCTAATTCTCTCCTTCTCTCTTTCTCTCTCTCGGAGGACCTGAGCCCTAGGACCATGCCCCAGGACTACCTGACATGATGACTCCTTGCTGTCCCCAGTCCACCTGGCTGTGCTGCTGCTCCAGTTTCAACTGTTCTGCCTTATTATTATTCGACCATGCTGATCATTTATGAACATTTGAACATCTTGGCCATGTTCTGTTATAATCTCCACCCGGCACAGCCAGAAGAGGACTGGCCATCCCACATATGCTCTCTCTAATTCTCTCTTTCTTTCTCTCTCTCGGAGGACCTGAGCCCTAGGACCATGCCCCAGGAATACCTGACATGATGACTCCTTGCTGTCCCCAGTCCACCTGACTGTGCTGCTGCTCCAGTTTCAACTATTATGCCTTATTATTATTCGACCATGCTGGTCATTTATGAACATTTGAACATCTTGACCATGTTTTGTTATAATCTCCACCCGGCACAGCCAGAAGAGGACTGGCCACCCCACATAGCCTGGTTCCTCTCTAGGTTTCTTCCTAGGTTTTGGCCTTTCTAGGGAGTTTTTCCTAGCCACCGTGCTTCTTCACCTGCATTGCTTGCTGTTTGGGGTTTTAGGCTGGGTTTCTGTACAGCACTTTGAGATATCAGCTGATGTACGAAGGGCTATATAAAATAAATTTGATTGAAAATGAATTTGATTTGATTGATTGCATTGTTGCCAAAAAGTTTCATCTGACCAGAGCACCTTCTTCCACATGTTTGGTGTGTCTCCCAGGTGGCTTGTGGCAAACTTTAAACAACACTTTTTATGGATATCTTTAAGAAATGGCTTTCTTCTTGCCACTCTTCCATAAAGGCCAGATTTGTGCAATATACGACTGATTGTTGTCCTATGGACAGAGTCTCCCACCTCAGCTGTAGATCTCTGCAGTTCATCCAGAGTGATCATGGGCCTCTTGGCTGCATCTCTGATCAGTCTTCTCCTTGTATGAGCTGAAAGTTTAGAGGGACGGCCAGGTCTTGGTAGATTTGCAAGTGGTCTGATACTCCTTCCATTTCAATATTATCGCTTGCACAGTGCTCCTTGGGATGTTTAAAGCTTGGGAAATCTTTTTGTATCCAAATCCGGCTTTAAACTTCTTCACAACAGTATCTCGGACCTGCCTGGTGTGTTCCTTGTTCTTCATGATGCTCTCTGCGCTTTTAACGGACCTCTGAGACTATCACAGTGCAGGTGCATTTATACGGAGACTTGATTACACACAGGTGGATTGTATTTATCATCATTAGTCATTTAGGTCAACATTGGATCATTCAGAGATCCTCACTGAACTTCTGGAGAGAGTTTGCTGCACTGAAAGTAAAGGGGCTGAATAATTTTGCACGCCCAATTTTTCAGTTTTTAGATTTGTTAAAAAAGTTTGAAATATCCAATAAATGTCGTTCCACTTCATGATTGTGTCCCACTTGTTGTTGATTCTTCACAAAAAAATACAGTTTTATATCTTTATGTTTGAAGCCTAAAATGTGTCAAAAGGTCGCAAAGTTCAAGGGGGCCGAATACTTTCGCAAGGCACTGTAGCTCTTATCCATAGCTCTTATGCCATCGGCCCCATAGAGTAGTTATTTAGGAAGCAAGTTCATTTGTAGATCAGTCGGTCTGTCAGAGTCGATGCTCTCAAAACACGGCCACTTTCAGTCTTCTGCATGGAGCTGAAATGCTGATCGATCCTGTTATGAAAGAGCAGAAGTTTTTCTCTGAACACGTGACCTGACCAGCAGAAGCCCAGAAGGCCCAGAAGTTGTTCTCTGAACACGTGACCTGACCAGCAGAAGCCCAGAAGGCCCAGAAGTTGTTCTCTGAACACGTGACCTGACCAGCAGAAGCCCAGAAGGCCCAGAAGTTTTTCATATCACATTTAATGCATGTCCAATAAAACACCCTGACCCTGGTTGACGTGAAACCTCAAAAGAACATCTATTATCTATTCTCACACTCGCTAACCAAACTCCTTCAGTGACGTCAGCTTTATTAGTTACAAATGACACAGATTTATTCGACCTGCAGTTAACACTCAAAAAGTACATTGTAAAAATAGTTGTTGATTATTTTTTTCACACCGTAAATGTAAATAAGAATGGTCTCAGTCTAATGACGGACACAAAGCAGTTGTTTGTCTTCTCTTTGATGTAAAACAAAAAAAAGTTTAAGCCACTGTGTAAAGCTTTTAAAAGCAATCGCATGATTCCCTTTCTGAGTCATTATTGTAGGTCATTCATGCAGGTGTCAGTAGTTCAGTTTTTCCACACATCCATAAAAACATACATTCAGTTCTAATTTATAACTCATTATAACTCAGTGATACTGTGGTTTATAACTCATTATAACTCTCAGTGATACTCTGGGTTTATAACTCATTATAACTCTCAGTGATACTCTGGTTTATAACTCATTATAACTCTCAGTGATACTCTGGTTTATAACTCTCAGCGATACTCTGGTTTATAACTCATAACTCTCAGAGATACTCTGGTTTATAACTCATTATAACTCTCAGTGATACTCTGGTTTATAACTCTCAGCGATACTCTGGTTTATAACTCATAACTCTCAGAGATACTCTGGTTTATAACTCATTATAACTCTCAGTGATACTCTGGTTTATAACTCTCAGCGATACTCTGGTTTATAACTCTCAGCGATACTCTGGTTTATATCTCATTATAGCTCAGTGATACTCTGGTTTATAACTCTCAGTGATACTCTGGTTTATATCTCATTATAGCTCAGTGATACTCTGGTTTATAACTCTCAGCGATACTCTGGTTTATATCTCATTATAGCTCAGTGATACTCTGGTTTTGTCTGAGAAATAAACAACACCAAACTAATAGAAAACACAATGAACAACATCAATAATTCAACCCTTCAGCAAAAGTAAAAAGCACCAGTGATAGCAAACCATCCCTTTACTAGCAGTGTTGTGTTGTGACAATGGCCATAAGTGTAGGCTATAACAGCACAAACTGATCTGGGACCAGGGTTAACAAAATGGGGGGCCTAAAGTCGTTGGGATTGTGTCAAACCACGCTTGCTAAGGCAGGAGAAATGAGTCATAGCATTATTGGTTACAGCAGACTGATTGGTTACATTGAGAAAAAAAAAGTCCCTGATTCCATCATATAGAACATACAGCACTCAAAGCTACAGCATTGAATACATATTAAACTCAACATATAGCATTGACTACATATTAAACTCAACATATAGCATTGACTACATATTAAACTCAACATATAGCATTGAATACATATAAACTCAACATATAGCATTGAATAGATACGGTATTCAAGCTCACAAGGAAAAGGGGGTACGTTATCATCATAGTCCACCATTAAGGTCGTCCCTAAACAGGTTCCATCTTTGTCGTCACTATGCACTGTAGTACAGTTCATCCAACTCCATGTGTGCGTAAGTAGGAAGTAGCCCAAGGAGCAATGTTTTCAGTTGTACAGACCAGTCTTTGACCACTGAAGTGATCAGACACGTTTCCAGACGCTTGGCAGAAGGAGAGAGAGAGAGAGAGAGAGAGACATTGTATCTGTTCCTCTTCTTTTTTTTTTTAGATTGTCATGTCTGCAAAGTCTGGTCGTGTGAACCCTTTCTGTAAAACACAAACACGAGAGACATTTTGTCAGGGCATATATCAAAGTATGTATTATACTGTTAGCTTTGTCCCAGATTTGTTTGTCCAGAATGACAATGACAACTGTGTATAAGTCTTGAATTAGAAAGAAAAAAAAATGTATTTTTGTCAACTCCGTAAAACATTAACTCTGTCAGAGTGCTGAAAGATCTGATAGAATTTTTATGTTTTCATTTTCCATATTTTACAAATGTTTGTATTGAACTTACATTTTTAGAGGCAAAAATTTGAGGTCTGTGTTGAGTATTTGTTGTTAACTCAATCACTGACTAACCGCCCTCAGAGGAAAACAAAGACCTAAAAACTCTCTTTTGGTATTTGTTTCATTAGTCCATCGTTGCAAAACCTGATCTGGGACCAGGCTAACATACTGATCTGGGACCAGGCTAACATACGGATCTGGGACCAGGCTAACATACTGATCTGGGACCAGGCTAACATACTGATCTGGGACCAGGCTAACATACGGATCTGGGACCAGGCTAACATACGGATCTGGGACCAGGCTAACATACTGATCTGGGACCAGGCTAACATACTGATCTGGGACCAGGCTAACATACTGATCTGGGACCAGGCTAACATACTGATCTGGGACCAGGCTAACATACTGATCTGGGACCAGGCTAACATACTGATCTGAGACCAGGCTAACATACTGATCTGGGACCAGGCTAACATACTAACATACTGATCTGAGACCAGGCTAACATACTGATCTGAGACCAGGCTAACATACTGATCTGAGACCAGGCTAACATACTGATCTGGGACCAGGCTAACATACTGATCTGGGACCAGACTAACATACTGATCTGGGACCAGGCTAACATACTGATCTGAGACCAGGCTAACATACTGATCTGGGACCAGGCTAACATACTAACATACTGATCTGGGACCAGGCTAACATACTGATCTGGGACCAGGCTAACATACTGATCTGAGACCAGGCTAACATACTGATCTGGGACCAGGCTAACATACTGATCTGGGACCAGGCTAACATACTGATCTGGGACCAGGCTAACATACTGATCTGGGACCAGGCTAACATACTGATCTGGGACCAGGCTAACATACTGATCTGGGACCAGACTAACATACTGATCTGGGACCAGGCTAACATACTGATCTGAGACCAGGCTAACATACTGATCTGGGACCAGGCTAACATACTAACATACTGACCTGGGACCAGGCTAACATACTGATCTGAGACCAGGCTAACATACTGATCTGAGACCAGGCTAACATACTGATCTGGGACCAGGCTAACATACTGATCTGGGACCAGACTAACATACTGATCTGGGACCAGGCTAACATACTGATCTGGGACCAGGCTAACATACTGATCTGGGACCAGACTAACATACTGATCTGGGACCAGGCTAACATACTGATCTGAGACCAGGCTAACATACTGATCTGGGACCAGGCTAACATACTAACATACTGATCTGGGACCAGGCTAACATACTGATCTGGGACCAGGCTAACATACTGATCTGAGACCAGGCTAACATACTGATCTGGGACCAGGCTAACATACTGATCTGGGACCAGGCTAACATACTGATCTGGGACCAGGCTAACATACTGATCTGGGACCAGGCTAACATACTGATCTGGGAACAGGCTAACATACTGATCTGGGATCAGGCTAACATACTGATCTGAGACCAGGCTAACATACTGATCTGGGACCAGGCTAACATACTGATCTGGGACCAGGCTAACATACTGATCTGGGACCAGGCTAACATACTGATCTGGGACCAGGCTAACATACTAACATACTGACCTGGGACCAGGCTAACATACTGATCTGAGACCAGGCTAACATACTGATTTGAGACCAGGCTAACATACTGATCTGAGACCAGGCTAACATACTGATCTGGGACCAGGCTAACATACTAACATACTGACCTGGGACCAGGCTAACATACTGATTTGAGACCAGGCTAACATACCCATCTGGGACCAGGCTAACATACTGATCTGAGACCAGGCTAACATACTGATCTGGGACCAGGCTAACATACTGATCTGGGACCAGGCTAACATACTGATCTGGGACCAGGCTAACATACTGATCTGGGACCAGGCTAACATACTGATCTGGGACCAGGCTAAAATACTGATCTGGGACCAGGCTAACATACTAACATACTGATCTGGGACCAGGCTAACATACTAATATCATGATCTGAGACCAGGCTAACATACTGATCTGGGACCAGGCTAACATACTAACATACTGATCTGGGACCAGGCTAACATACTGATCTGGGACCAGGCTAACATACTAACATACTGATCTGGGACCAGGCTAACATACTAACATACTGATCTGGGACCAGGCTAACATACTAACATACTGATCTGGGACCAGGCTAACATACTAACATACTGATCTGGGACCAGGCTAACATACTAACATACTGATCTGGGAACAGGCTAACATACTGATCTGGGATCAGGCTAACATACTGATCTGGGACCAGGCTAACATACTAACATACTGATCTGGGACCAGGCTAACATACTGTGTGTGAACATTGAACCTCAGAAAAGGATAGTAAACTGTGTCAAGTAAAAAATGCAGTGCTCGTGACCTTTGAGCTTGACACACACAGCCTGTACACTAACTCATGTTGCTGTCTAATGTCCATAAGGTGTAACAACCCCATCAGAGATGTTCTAACAGAACTCAGTCCCAAGGAATTTATTACACGTGACAGTTGAACATGTTTGGAATTGTTTCTTTTATGACAAACTGTTCAAATAGTTCTACTGAAGAAAAAAAAAACATTCCATGGAGAAGAAGCATGCAGGTACTGTAGAGGGAGGTAGATATTATGTTGGGTGTGTTGGGACTTGTTCACCAGGAAATCACTTTAGATAGAGAGCTGCACCCTTTTAGGTAGGGCTAACCACAAATCTAAAACAGCAATCATTCTAGCAAGCCTCTCCCTAAGTGTGTGTGTGTGTGTGTCTGCTTACAAAAGCATATATCGTGGGTTTGATTCCCACGAAAATCTACGCATGCATGTCGCTTTGGATAAAAGAGTCTGCTAAAATGGCAGATATTTCTATATACTACTGTGTGTGAGCATACGGATTACATTAAGTAGGAACCAAAACATCTAGGTTAAGTGTAATGTGCTGTTTTACAGGGTCAGTCATAGTAGTACAACGCCCCTGGAGCAAATTAAGGTTAAGTGCCTTGCTCAAGGACACGTGTTCACCTGGTGGGGCTCAGGTATTCGGACCTCTCTGTGACTTTCCCAACGCTCTAACCACCAGATTACCGGCTGCCCAACCGTTAGGGGTCTATCTTCTTTTCATTGAACCCTCCCTATCCTCAAGGCTGGTTAACGGAATGCAAAACAACGTCACACACACACACACACACACACACACACACACACACACACACACACACACACACACACACACACAGACACAGGAATGAGGGTTGGGTTCTACAGTCACCCATTCACTTCGAGGTGAACGATTAGGTGAGAGTTTCCCAGCTTTATATCTAAGCACTGATAAATTACTTTACAACGTGTGTGTGTGTGTATGTGTGTGTGTTTGTGTACATGCATGCATGTGAATGACAGATAAACAGCTCTGACTCTTTACCAGACAAAAGGAGACAGCAGACCACTCTACTGTAGTTGAAAGCTCTGACTCTCTACCAGACACTAGGAGACAGCAGACAGCTCTACTGTAGTTGAAAGCTCTGACTCTCTACCAGACAAGGGGAGACAGCAGACAGCTCTACTGTAGTTGAAAGCTCTGACTCTCTACCAGACACTAGGAGACAGCAGACAGCTCTACTGTAGTTGAAAGCTCTGACTCTCTACCAGACAAGAGGAGACAGCAGACAGCTCAACTGTAGTTGAAAGTAGAGCAACAGGAGATGAATTTTACAGGGAATCCCCTCCCTACTCATTATTAACCAATGTCCACAGGAATTTGGGTTCCTCATATTGTATTCACACAGTTTTTTCAGACTTTGAGAGATGTTACATGAACAATAAGCTCCTCTGATAGTGTCTGAACATTATATCATGTGATGCATCAGTGCTACCTATAGAACGCTTCCTCCTGACTGTTTCTGTGATTCACACAGCCGTGTTAGCACCCCCTCCAAACCAAATTACCCAGCAATGAGGCAAGAGATTCTTCTCAAACTCCTCTCTACCAGTACAACACGTGTTCTGTCCTTAGTGTCCCCTCCTCTCTACCATTCTCCAGTAGTCTGTGATCCTCCTCTCTACCATTCTCCAGTAGTCTGTGATCCTCCTCTCTACCATTCTCCAGTAGTCTGTGATCCTCCTCTCTACCATTCTCCAGTAGTCTGTGATTCTCCTCTCTACCATTCTCCAGTAGTCTGTGATTCTCCTCTCTACCATTCTCCAGTAGTCTGTGATCCACCTCTCTACCATTCTCCAGTAGTCTGTGATCCTCCTCTCTACCATTCTCCAGTAGTCTGTGATTCTCCTCTCTACCATTCTCCAGTAGTCTGTGATCCACCACTCTACCATTCTCCAGTAGTCTGTGATCCTCCTCTCTACCATTCTCTAGTGATCTGTGATCCTCCTCTACCATTATCCAGTAGTCTGTGAACCTCCTCTCTACCATTCTCCAGTA
The DNA here is from genome assembly GCF_057628025.1 of Oncorhynchus mykiss. Lineage (NCBI taxonomy): Eukaryota > Metazoa > Chordata > Actinopteri > Salmoniformes > Salmonidae > Oncorhynchus > Oncorhynchus mykiss. The sequence continues at coordinate 7,063,380 of NC_143025.1, read as the reverse complement.
GTCTGTGATCCTCCTCTCTACAATTATCCAGTAGTCTGTGATCCTCCTCTCTACCATTCTCTAGTGGTCTGTGATCTTCCTCTCTACCTTTCTCTAGTGGTCTATGATCCTCCTCTCTACCATTCTCTAGTAGTCTATGATCCTCCTCTCTACCATTCTCCAGGGGTGTTTCTCACCTGTTTGTAGTCCTTGTGCAGCTTCTTGTATTGGAACATGTTGCAGAGGACTGTGGCTGCTGCTTTGGCTGCTTTCAGCTTCCCAGGACTACAAGAGAGACAACACAAAGACCAGGATATGAACTAGCAGGACTACAAGAGAGACAACACAAAGACCAGGTTAAGAACTAGCAGGACTACAAGAGAGACAACACAAAGACCAGGTTAAGAACTAGCAGGACTACAAGAGAGACAACACAAAGACCAGGTTAAGAACTAGCAGGACTACAAGAGAGACAACACAAAGACCAGGTTAAGAGCTAGCAGGACTACAAGAGAGACAACACAAAGACCAGGTTAAGAACTAGCAGGACTACAAGAGAGACAACACAAAGACCAGGATATGAACTAGCAGGACTACAAGAGAGACAACACAAAGACCAGGTTAAGAACTAGCAGGACTACAAGAGAGACAACATAAAGACCAGGATATGAACTAGCGGGACTACAAGAGAGACAACATAAAGACCAGGATATGAACTAGCAGGACTACAAGAGAGACAACATAAAGACCAGGATATGAACTAGCAGGACTACAAGAGAGACAACATAAAGACCAGGATATGAACTAGCAGGACTACAAGAGAGACAACATAAAGACCAGGATATGAACTAGCAGGACTACAAGAGAGACAACATAAAGACCAGGATATGAACTAGCAGGACTACAAGAGAGACAACATAAAGACCAGGATATGAACTAGCAGGACTACAAGAGAGACAACATAAAGACCAGGATATGAACTAGCAGGACTACAAGAGAGACAACACAAAGACCAGGATATGAACTAGCAGTTGGACTGAGATTCGCTCTAATTGCAGGAAAGTGTAGAGTGGGAGCAACAGAAGACAGAGAAAATGACAAGGTGCCGTTGAGGAACTAGAGCAAGCACACTTGTCGTTGTTTTGTTTTGTAAAGCAAATCTGCATTCCCGCCATCACACAATTACTGTTGTTGTTTGCGCAATCCAAACAACAACAACAAACGGTCCGTTATAGATCTCAATCTGGGTCAGGTGAGCATCATTTGAAAGGCTGTTCTATTGCTAAGGTAACTAGCTAAGTTCTACGTTCTAAAGTTCTACGTTCTAAAGTTCTACGTTCTAAAGTTCTAAGTTCTACGTTCTAAAGTTCTACGTTCTAAAGTTCTATGTTCTAAAGTTCTAAAGTTCTACGTTCTAAAGTTCTACGTTCTAAAGTTCTACGTTCTAAAGTTCTATGTTCTAAAGTTCTAAGTTCTAAAATACGATCCTACAGTGTTAGGCGTCACAAGGCAATTCAGAGAAACACAATCATTTTGGTGCACACAGAAAGGACAAGACGTTGGGACAACATGATTCTCTATGACATTTTTGTCAAAAAAATTAGTTTGTCACATATAATTGACCTTAAGATTGTTTTTCTTATGTCTGTGGAGTTAGATTTTTTTTTTAAAGTACATTTTAAGTGAAGAAAATAATGAAAAACTAGAAAGATCTATCTGCATGAAACTATTTTGAACTTGGGCACTATAAGGTTATATCTGCAATCCAATCACAAGCCTGAACAAATACAGACGGACCAATCAGAACACGTCTTTGCCATCTGCCTCTAAATAAAAAAAACACAGACAGAAATCTTAACGTAATTGATTGTCGTCACATCGTTGTTCAGTGATGACAGTAATTAGTCTGATGATCATAATACAATTCCTAAAGTATTTGATGATGTGTTCTGACTCTTTCTTGGTAAAAAAAAAAGACTGTTATTCTATCATGTTTGTATTCAAATAGCTACAGTTTTGTTAAAAACGAAACATGTCTGACTCAGGATTCAGGATTGTCAGCCCGATTACAGCTGAACCCAGATGAACATTTCAGAGACATCTGGTTTTATCTGCGACCGTATCCTCCTGAAAAACCCACACATTTACAAATGACTCAGGATTTTAATACTCTGCACTCTTTAGCTACCTTTAAGGTGAAGACTATAATGGGTTATTCACTACAAAACAGTTGTGAGATCTGAGATGTGAAAGCGTTGCTGCTCAATATCTCAGAACTATGCTTTGCAGAGATAAAACCTTCCGAGTCTCATGACTTCCTAGTCCCAAGGTCACGAGGAGTCATGAGTGCATTCAGGAGCGTGTTCCGGCGGCAAATTGTCTTCACAATAGACAAACATAGGCTCATTCTGTTCAGAACAACCCAGGGGTTATGACCCCAAGGGATCTTGTAACTGTTCATCAGACATGGTGGTCATAAACGTTGGCACTGGTATTATGACATCAGTTTTATGATTTGGAAATGTGAAGTGCATATTTGGGACTCGGGTGTTTTGGCTTGTTTGATGTCAAAGTGGTATTTATTATAATCCTCAACGTTTCATCTTTTCAAAATACACATAGTCGTCTTAATTTACAGCATTTCCCCTCACTCAGACGACAACAAATGTGCAAAAGTTGCCCAATTAGCAAGGAGGGATGGGGGGGACAACTTGTCAACCCTGTTACTTTATAGGCACTTATTATAGTCATTTTTTAAAAATGTATCTTCTTGAGATGTGAAAATATGTTTTTTATGAAGTTAAACATGTGCTCTTTATGACAGAATGTTGACAGAATGAAGTCAAACATTACACTTCTTAAAAAATGTGCATGGAATCGGTGGAATGACCCAGCAGCAAGAAACACCGCTACCGATATTTCTCCCTATCCCGTACCTGCTGTCGTTGGAGTTCTTGATGGCCACCAGTTTTTGCAGCCCGTCAAAGAAAGTGATGTCCCGGGCCGCGACGGAGCTGCAGGTCACCAGGTTGTTCAACGCTCCACAGATGTTGACCACCACGTCGCTGGACGGCTCCTTCTGTTGACCGTCAGCAGGCAGCTTGTCCACCAGGTTGTTCACTGTCTTGGTTGCTAGAAGGAGAAGAAAAAAAAAGAAGGGTTGATCTCATTGAATTCATCCCACACGGTAGTCAAATCCCCCCCTGAAATAGACAGATATGGCTTTTGTTAGTCTTCTTGTGTTTGTTTTGGTCCTTGCTCTGGTTTGTTAATAACACATCTCACATTGACGTCCTTGAATTGCTCGCCTTTCTCTCAAAGCTTATATGGAGGATGAGGTTCAGAGGCAATCAAGGATTTGATATAAAAAGGGTCCTGGTTACTGACCCATGGCGTTCTTGTCCTTGGCATGGCGTGACAGGTTTCTGAGGAAGCCGGTGAGGGATCTCAGCTCCAGGTCATTATTGGTCCTCAGTTTGTCCAACATCACAGGAAGCATCCTCTCTTGCTCGAGAGCCACACGACTCAGCACCCCCGCCCACTGAGGAGGAAAAGAGAGAAAAGTCTTTCTGCGTTAGTATTTCTCAAACTACTGACAGTACCCCCCCCCCCCCCCCCCCCCCACAAATCCCGTTTTGCTCTGTCTGAAGTAAACCCTTATGTGCAACTGATCATTGGGCTTATTTTCTTATGAGTTAATTACACCCTGTAGAAAGGCAAGGTACCCACAGGGGTTCTAGTACCCCAGCTAGAGAGAGACACTGCCATCGTTCTATGAATGCTGAGTGAACTATAGAGATCACTGATGTAAGTGATGTCAGTTGCAGTTGTCATTGTCAGGTGACCAAGTCCGGTACAAAACAATCACTATCAGTGGCCTGGTCACATATCAGTGGCCTGGAGCACATATCAGTGGCCAGGTCACATATCAGTGGCCTGGTCACATATCAGTGGCCTGGTCACATATCAGTGGCCTGGTCACATATCAGTGGCCTGGTCACATATCAGTGGCCTGGTCACATATCAGTGGCCTGGTCACATATCAGTGGCCTGGAGCACATATCAGTGGCCAGGTCACATATCAGTGGCCTGGTCACATATCAGTGGCCTGGTCACATATCAGTGGCCTGGTCACATATCAGTGGCCTGGTCACATATCAGTGGCCTGGTCACATATCAGTGGCCTGGTCACATATCAGTGGCCTGGAGCACATATCAGTGGCCTGGAGCACATATCAGTGGCCTGGAGCACATATCAGTGGCCTGGTCACATCAGTGGCCTGGTCACATATCAGTGGCCAGGTCACATATCAGTGGCCTGGTCACATATCAGTGGCCTGGAGCACATATCAGTGGCCTGGAGCACATATCAGTGGCCTGGAGCACATATCAGTGGTCTGGTCACATATCAGTGGCCTGGTCACATATCAGTGGCCTGGTCACAGAGGCTTCACGGATAGTTTGAGGAGCCTGTTTATGATCCCCTAGTTTATCTGGCACAGGGGACGAGTGGTGAGGTGAGATGACTCCATAGTCTATCTGACACCGCCAGGGGACGGGTGGGGAGGTGAGATAACTCCATAGTCTATCTGACACCGCCAGGGGATGGGTGGGGAGTTGAAATGACTCCATATTCTATCTGGCACCGCCAGGGGACGGGTCGTGAGGTTTAAGATGGTGACGAGAGAAGGACCATTGGCAGTGGGAATTATAAACACTCACTCTCTTGTCTCCAGCTGTGATGTTCTGCAGGGCCCCGGCTGCAGCCTCGCGGGTGGTGGAGTTGAACTCACAGCCCTGCAGCACGCGGTTATACAGCCCCACCACCTGGGGGTGCCACAGCCACTCCAGACCCTTGGGCACGCGGGCCACCTCCGTGAATGTAACCAGGTCCTGGTTCATCTTCTGTAAAAAGGAGAAGGTCAGGGGTCAATGTGATACAGGACTTCCGTTTAGACAAAGACAGGGTCATTCTGAAGACCACCAAGACTACGGTTCAACTGCTAAACTGACAGAAGAAGAAGAAGATTGACACTGTGATACATACATTTTTTACTTTCTTGCTCTGAGGCGTGAAGCAACCAATGGCTTCACTCCTGCTGGTGTCCTGGCCTCTGGTTGGTCCTTCCAGACGTAGCATGGCCGAGGGCGGGATCTCACTGTACAGCTGATAGGAGAGGTTCCTCATAACACACACTGCGTTCTCCACTCCCTGGACACACACACACACAAGTTGAATAGATTTTAATACCAAAGTCCAACATGTGAGGCTTTCACATGAACAAATGTACCATAGAATGTTGAGTATATATTTAATTCCCATGACGACACGTTCGACACCTGATCGAAGAAAAACACTGAAGGTACAGTTACGCATTGTGACAATTGTTCTGCAAATACCACACGGCTAAGTAACTTTCCTACCTTGTACTCCAGTCCACTATCTGCACTCCAGTCCACTATCTGCACTCCAGTCCACTATCTGCACTCCAGTCCACTATCTGCACTCCAGTCCACTATCTGCACTCCAGTCCACTATCTGCACTCCAGTCCACTATCTGCACTCCAGTCCACTATCTGCACTCCAGTCCACTATCTGCACTCCAGTCCACTATCTGCACTCCAGTCCACTATCTGTACTCCAGTCCACTATCTGTACTCCAGTCCACTATCTGTACTCCAGTCCACTATCTGTACTCCAGTCCACTATCTGTACTCCAGTCCACTATCTGTACTCCAGTCCACTATCTGTACTCCAGTCCACTATCTGTACTCCAGTCCACTATCTGTACTCCAGTCCACTACGTAGCTCATTCTCACCTTTTCCTCCACCTTGCCTTCCTGTAGCGAGGCCTGGATGTATCCTACCAGGGCATCCACCAGACCGTTGGTCTCCCGCATCTGACGTCTGGTCTTCTCATTCACTGAGCTCAGGTTCCTGGGGACAGCAGGGTGAGAGGTCAGAGACGGGATAGGCAAACAGAAATCCAAGAACAACGAACTGACATTTATCAAAGAGCTGACGTGTCAATGAACTGTCATGGGTCAATGAAGTGAAATGGGTCAATGAAGTGAAATGGGTCAATGAAGTGAAATGGGTCAATGAAGTGAAATGGGTCAATGAAGTGAAATGGGTCAATGAAGTGAAATGGGTCAATGAAGTGAAATGGGTCAATGAACTGACATATCAATGAACTGAAATGGGTCAATGAACTGAAATGGGTCAATGAACTGAAATGGGTCAATGAACTGAAATGGGTCAATGAACTGACATATCAATGAAATGACATATCAATGAACTGACATATCAATGAACAGAAATGGGTCAATGAACTGAAATGGGTCAATGAACTGAAATGGGTCAATGAACTGAAATGGGTCAATGAACTGACATATCAATGAACTGACATATCAATGAACTGAAATGGGTCAATGAACTGAAATGGGTCAATGAACTGAAATGGGTCAATGAACTGACATATCAATGAACTGACATATCAATGAACTGAAATGGGTCAATGAACTGACATGTCAATGAACTGAAATGGGTCAATGAACTGAAATTGGTCAATGAACTGACATATCAATGAACTGAAATGGGTCAATGAACTGACATATCAATGAACTGAAATGGGTCAATGAACTGACATATCAATGAACTGAAATGGGTCAATGAACTCACATATCAATGAACTGACATGTCAATTAACTGAAATGGGTCAATGAACTGACATATCAATGAACTGAAATGGGTCAATGAACTGAAATGGGTCAATGAACTGACATATCAATGAACTGACATATCAATGAACTGAAATGGGTCAATGAACTGAAATTTGTCAATGAACTGACATATCAATGAACTGACATATCAATGAACTGAAATGGGTCAATGAACTGAAATGGGTCAATGAACTGAAATGGGTCAATGAACTGACATATCAATGAACTGAAATGGGTCAATGAACTGACATATCAATGAACTGACATGTCAATTAACTGAAATGGGTCAATGAACTGACATATCAATGAACTGAAATGGGTCAATTAACTGAAATGGGTTAATGAACTGACATATCAATGAACTGACATGTCAATGAACTGACATGGGTCAAAGAGCTGACATGGGAAGATAGGACACTGTTGTCACATGCACTTAGACAGAGGAGGAGCTGGAACGAGAAGAAGAAGGCTGTACTGTAGTGTGAAATACTGTACAATACTATCATATACTGTACTATACCGTCCTATACTGTAATTTAGTGTACTGTACTTTAGTGTACTATACCATCCTATACTGTCCTTTAGTGTACTGTACTATTCTGTACTATAGTGTACTATACTGTAATATACCGTAGTGTAATATACTGTACTATGATATACTGTACTATACTGTCATATACTGTACTTTAGTGTACTGTACTATACTGGACTATAGTGTAATATACTATGCTTTACTATACTGTACTATAGTGTACTATATCGTACTATAGTGTACATTACTGTGCTATAGTGTACTATATTGTACTGTACTCTACTAGAGTACTGTACTATCCTAAAGTGTACTAGATTGTACTATAGTGTACTGTACTATCCTATAGTGTACTATACTCTCCTATAGTGTACTATATTTTACTATAGAGTACTGTACTATACTGTCCTATACTGTCATATACTGTACTTTAGTGTACTGTACTATACTAGACTATAGTGTAATATACTGTACTATGATTTACTATACTGTACTATAGTGTACTATATTGCACTGTACTCTCCTATTGTGTACTGTATTGTACTATAGAGTACTGTACTATCCTACAGTGTACTATCCTATAGTGTACTATATTGTACTATAGTGTACTATCCTATAGTGTATGATAGTGTACTAGTGTACTGTACTATCATATAGTGTACTATAGTGTACTGTACTATCCTATAGTGTACTATCCTACAGTTTACTATACTCTCCTATAGGGTACTGTACTATCCTACAGTGTACTATATTGTATTATAGTGTACTGTACTATCCTATAGTGTACTATACTGTACTATAGTGTACTATACTGTACTAGTGTACTATAGTGTACTGTACTATCCTATAGTGTACTATAGTGTACTATAGTGTACTGTACTATCCTATATTGTACTGTACTATACTGTACAATACTGTACTAGTTTACTGTACTATCCTATAGTGTACTATCTTATAATATACTATTGTGTACTGTACTATCCTATAGTGTACTATAGTGTACTGTACCTAAGACATCCGGTGGTGTTGTAGAAGATGTCAACCTCGGAGGGGCTCTGCCGGATGACCTCAGTGTCTCCACTGCCTGAGAGCGGGATCAGGATCCTCTCTGTGAGCTCAGCTAGCGTCTCCTTGGCTAGTTTCTCCTTCAGGTTGTCTTTGGATGACAGGTTCCACAGAATACCTGACAGAAAACCCAATGACCAAACCTTGTATCATTACCTCTACTATTGTTCATTGTGCTCCTAAATTTCTTTCTGTGCTCCCCCAAAAAATTATACTTAGGAGCACATGTCAGCGTAGAGCCCTACATTGTACAGAGTACTTTGTAGCTCAAGAAAGTTTAACTTACTATACGTGTGATATGTGTTTGTCTTACCTAGCTACCTTCAGATGAATGTAAGTTGCTCTAACCTCTGGGTAGCCTAGTGGTTAGAGCGTTGGACTAGTAACCGGAGGGTTGCAAGTTCAAATCCCCGAGCTGAAAATCTGTCGTTCTGCCCCTGATCAGGCAGTTAACCCACTGTTCCTAGGCCCTCATTGAAAATAAGAATTTGTTCTTAACTGACTTGCCTAGTTAAATAAAGGTAAACAAAAAAAAAAACAGGGGACAGTATTAAGTAGCTTGTGAATAAGGTTCCCAGAGTAAACTGCCTGCTACTCTGTCCCAGATGCTAATATATCCTATGCATATTATTAGTATTATTAGTAGTATTGGATAGAATTATATCTATGCATATATCCTATGCGTATTATTAGTAGTATTGGATAGAACACTCTGAAGTTTCTGAAACTGTTTGAACTCATATGGCTGGCAAAAACCTTAGAAATATCCAACCAGGAAGTGGGAAATCTGAGGTTTGTAGTTTTTCAACTCTTTGCCATTCAGTGTAAATGTGGTCATATTGCACTTCGTGAATCGCGGTCATGAGAGAGTTAGCTCTCGTTCCATTGCTTTTCTACATACAATGGAATTCTCAGGTTGGAACATTATTGAAGATTTATGATAAAAACATCCTAAAGATTGATTCTATACTTAGTTTGACATGTTTCTACGACCTGTAATATAACTTTTTGAACTTTTTGTCTGACGTTCAGCTGGACCTGAACGCGCGTTTGGATATGTTTACCAAACGCCCTAACAAAAGAAGCTATTTGGACATAAATTATGAACTTTATCGAACAAATCAAACATTTATTGTGGAACTGGGATTCCTTGAAGTGCATTCTGATGAAGATCATCAAAGGTAAGTGAATATTTATAATGCTATTTCTGACAAATGTTGACTACACAATATGGCAGACAATCTTTTTGGCTGCTTTATTGTCAGAACGCTTTAATCAGATTATTGCATGGTTTGCTTTTTCCGTAACATTTAAAAAAAAAAATCTGACACAGCGGTTGCATTAAGGAGAAGTATATCTCTAATTCCATGTATAACACTTCTATTGTCATCAACATTTATGATGAGTATTTCTGTAAAATGATGTGGCTCTCTGCAAAATCACTGCATGTTTTAGAACTACTGAACGTAATGCGCCAATGTAAAATTAGATTTTTTTATATAAATATGCACTTTAGCGAACAAAACATACATGTATTGTGTAACATGAAGTCCTATGAGTGTCATCTGATGAAGATCATCAAAGGTTAGTGATACATTTTCTCTCTTTGTGCTTTTTGTGACTCCTCTCTTTGGCTGGAAAAATGGCTGAGTTTTTCTGTGACTTGGTGGTGACCGAACATAATCGTTTGTGATGCTTTCACTGTAAAGCCTTTTTGAAATCAGACACTGTGGCTGGATTAACGAGAATTGTATCTTTAAAATGATGTAAATTACTTGTATGCTTGAGGAATTTTAATTATGAGATTTTTGTTGTTTTGAATTTGGCGCCCTGCACTTTCACTGGCTGTTGGCGAGAGGCTAAAGGACTAAAATGTGAAACGTCATACCTGTGATGTTCTTGCGTAGCTCGTCGTCATTCACCTTCAGAGCCTCTATGAGTTGTGGGATCCCTCCCCCCTCGATAAGGGCCACCTTGTTGTCCATGTTCTCGTAGATGAGGTTCCTCGTGGCGCCCGTGGCGTAGCGAGCCACCTCCTGGTTCTCACTGTTGAACAGCCTCACCAGCTCTGGGATGCCCTTATAGCGGTGCACCTAGTGATTGGAGGGAAGAACAACTCTGTAAGGTTTAGACTCATTCTGAATCCCAGTGACCCCTAGCCTAGCCCCTATTCCCTAGGCAATCCTGTATATCTAAAATGATTAGACAGCGTAGCCTGGTGGTTAGAGAGTTGGACTAGTAACCGTAAAGGTTGCAAGATCAAATCCCAGAGCTGACAAGGTACAAAATCTGTCGTTCTGCCCCTGAACTGTTCCTAGGCCGTCATTGAATATAAGAATTTGTTCTTAACTGACTTGCCTAGTTAAATAAAGGTAAAATAATAAAGTCCATATTGCTTAAAGCTGTCCAATATTTTCAGATTTACAGGACCTTTGGCTTGATTTAGAATCCAGCATCTGTGCTTGGACTGCTGAGCAAACCTGTCACCCGGCAACAAGAGACCACACACATAAATCTCTGTTCCTGCTCTTTCACAAAACCACAGCTGAAAAAACACCGACAAGCATCTACAAGCTACCTGTCTGTGACAAAATACTTCACAACTGCTTGAAACAAAATGGTGTCCGTCACTTCAACAAGACAACATTCTTTTAGAATGACTTCGATCACATTTACTGTATGTCTGCTGAACTATGACATTAAATCAAAGTTGAGGCTTTTAGTGTTAAGCACCTAGGCCAAGATTGACAGTTGGCACAACCGGAGCATGTCAATGTGTTGTCATACCTGGAGCACCTCAGTCAATGTGTTGATACACCTGGAGCACCTCAGTCAATGTGTTGATATACCTGGAGCACCTCAGTTAATGTGTTGTATACCTGAAGCACCTCAGTCAATGTGTTGATATACCTGGAGCACCTCAGTCAATGTGTTGATATACCTGGAGCACCTCAGTCAATGTGTTGATATACCTGGAGCACCTCAGTCAATGTGTTGTATACCTGGAGCACCTCAGTCAATGTGTTGATATACCTGGAGCACCTCAGTCAATGTGTTGATATACCTGGAGCACCTCAGTCAATGTGTTGATATACCTGGAGCACCTCAGTCAATGTGTTGATATACCTGGAGCACCTCAGTCAATGTGTTGATATACCTGGAGCACCTCAGTCAATTTGTTGATATACCTGGAGCACCTCAGTCAATGTGTTGTATACCTGGAGCACGTCAGTCAATGTGTTGATATACCTGGAGCACGTCAGTCAATGTGTTGATATACCTGGAGCACGTCAGTCAATGTCTTGATATACCTGGAGCACCTCAGTCAATGTGTTGATATACCTGGAGCACCTCAGTCAATGTGTTGATATACCTGGAGCACCTCAGTCAATGTGTTGATATACCTGGAGCACCTCAGTCAATGTGTTGATATACCAGGAGCACTTCAGTCAATGTGTTGATATACCTGGAGCACCTCAGTCAATGTGTTGATATACCTGGAGCACCTCAGTCAATGTGTTGATATACCTGGAGCACCTCAGTCAATTTGTTGATATACCTGGAGCACCTCAGTCAATGTGTTGTATACCTGGAGCACGTCAGTCAATGTGTTGTATACCTGGAGCACATCAGTCACTGTGTTGATATACCTGGAGCACCTCAGTCAATGTGTTGATATACCTGGAGCACGTCAGTCAATGTGTTGATATACCTGGAGCACGTCAGTCAATGTGTTGATTACCTGGAGCACGTCAGTCAATGTGTTGATTACCTGGAGCACGTCAGTCAATGTGTTGATTACCTGGAGCACGTCAGTCAATGTGTTGACATACCTGGAGCACCTCAGTCAATGTGTTGATTACCTGGAGCACGTCAGTCAATGTGTTGATTACCTGGAGCACGTCAGTCAATGTGTTGATTACCTGGAGCACGTCAGTCAATGTGTTGACATACCTGGAGCACCTCAGTCAATGTGTTGACATACCTGGAGCACCTCAGTCAATGTGTTGATATACCTGGAGCACCTCAGTCAATGTGTTGATATACCTGGAGCATGTAAGTCAATGTGTTGATACACCTGGAGCACCTCAGTCAATGTGTTGATATACCGGGAGCACCTCAGTCAATGTGTTGATATACCTGGAGCACCTCAGTCAATGTGTTGTATACCTGGAGCACCTCAGTCAATGTGTTGATATACCTGGAGCACCTCAGTCAATGTGTTGTATACCTGGAGCACCTCAGTCAATGTGTTGATACACAATAGTTCTTATGCAACTAGCAACTTCACTTCTATTGTTCCTTATATTATGTTAATGAACATAAGCACACCGAATGGGACGCATATTTGACATTGTAAATATCATAAGGAAGTACCAGAGAAACAGAGAATGCAGAATGAAGAGGAACTCCCTTTAGTACCTCTTTCTTGGCCTCAGTGTCGCTGTAACACTCATGTTGGATAAACGCTGCTCCCAGAACCTGCAGCTCAGCATCCCCCTCTGCCAGGTACCTCACCGCCGTAGCCATGTCCAGGTTATTGATCCTGTACAATCAGAAAGATCAATCAATCAACCAACCAATCAAATGTACCTGTATTTGTAAAGCCCAGTTGACACAAAGTGGTTAACAGTAAGCCAGCCCCTGGACAGGTTAGAGAGACTGAGACATAATAGATTATGAATGATGGGGGATTTCGTGGTGATAACACTCTATAGCAGCGGTGTCAAAGTCCTTTTTCCCAGCAGGCCGCATTCGGTTCTTCACTGAGGGCAGCATTTGGTTCTTCACTGAGGGCCGACGATTGGTTCTTCACTGAGGGACCCATTCGGTTCTTCACTGAGGGCCACATTTGGTTCTTCACTGAGGGATCCATTTGGTTCTTCACTGAGGGCCACATTCGGTTCTTCACTGAGGGCCACATTCGGTTCTTCACTGAGGGCCACATTTGGTTCTTCACTGAGGGCCACATTCGGTTCTTCACTGAGGGACCCATTCGGTTCTTCACTGAGGGCCACATTCGGTTCTTCACTGAGGGCCACATTTGGTTCTTCACTGAGGGATCCATTTGGTTCTTCACTGAGGGCCACATTCGGTTCTTCACTGAGGGCCGCATTTGGTTCTTCACTGAGGGACCCATTCGGTTCTTCACTGAGGGCCGCATTCGGTTCTTCACTGAGGGCCGCATTTGGTTCTTCACTGAGGGCCGCATTCGGTTCTTCACTGAGGGATCCATTTGGTTCTTCACTGAGGGCAGCATTTGGTTCTTCACTGAGGGCCACATTCGGTTCTTCACTGAGGGCCACATTTGGTTCTTCACTGAGGGATCCATTTGGTTCTTCACTGAGGGATCCATTTGGTTCTTCACTGAGGGCCACATTCGGTTCTTCACTGAGGGCCACATTTGGTTCTTCACTGAGGGCAGCATTTGGTTATTCACTGAGGGACCCATTCGGTTCTTCACTGAGGGCCGCATTCGGTTCTTCACTGAGGGCAGCATTTGGTTCTTCACTGAGGGCAGCATTTGGTTCTTCACTGAGGGCCGCATTCGGTTCTTCACTGAGGGACCCATTCGGTTCTTCACTGAGGGACCCATTCGGTTCTTCACTGAGGGCCACATTCGGTTCTTCACTGAGGGCCACATTCGGTTCTTCACTGAGGGCCACATTTGGTTCTTCACTGAGGGCCACATTTGGTTCTTCACTGAGGGCCGACGATTGGTTATTCACTAAGGGCTACATTTGGTTCTTCACTGAGGGCCACATTTGGTTCTTCACTGAGGGCCGATGATTGGTTATTCACTGAGGGCTACATTTGGTTCTTCACTGAGGGCCACATTTGGTTCTTCACTGAGGGCCGCATTCGGTTCTGTTTCAGATATTGACTGTTTCCCCGCAGTAAAACATTAGCAAAAAAAAATTCCTCTATCCATTGCTTTTTGGAATTTTCTATGCTTCCTGACTGTCTAGTTTTCATTTCGATAACAGATAAAGCTAAGCCTAGTCCTGGAATGAAAAGCAATTGAGCATCACCATTGAAATAGCTTTTTAGTCTTGTCTCCGGGAAACTGCCTCTCTAGGTGGGTTGTGGTCAGTTCCATTTCAATTCCAGTCAATTCAAGAATTACACTGAAATTACAATTCATCGTCAATGCTTTTCAATTAGGAACATTTAGAATTGGAATTTGACTTTTTCTCAAATTAGCTGGAATTTAAATGGAGTTGACCCCAAACCCCTGGTGCACGATTAGGCAAAATGAGATAATATATTGCCAGTCCAAATCAGGCCAACCTGACACGTTTCACTCCCATGGTATAACCCTGTGCCTGTGTGAATGGTAAACTAAGCTAAAGGTAACACTCTGTGGTTTTTCCATCTACTGTGCTAACAGCTAGGCGCCGGCTGTTTGTGTGTGAAATGTGAAACCTGATGAAAGTCCTCTGGTGCCACACCCAAACCAGTCCTGCCACTACGGGGGCCATGTAGCAGCCAGCTCAGAATCTACAGCTCTTGGCAAAGAGACATTTGTAATCATCACAAAGACGCTGCTTTGAAAGTGCTCTATCACAAGCCAGAATAGCAAAACAGACAAAAACTTTGGTCACACACACACCCCTGCACCGCACAATGTACACACTCAATGGATGCCAGACCTGCCCACGCACCTAGGACAACAGGTCCCTGGTTCAATGGGAGTTGTCACGGGTCCTCGAATAACCAAGGTCGCTTGGGACAACAGGGAGCCACAAGAATCTATAACAAGCCCTCCAGCCGCACCCTCTCCGGCGTGGGATGAAACAGGTCCACAGGGGAAACATGTAAAGGAGGGTCTGAGGTCACGGGTGGGTGCGTGAGAGCATCCATTCCCAACGGAACAGTCAGGTCCCTTATCAGAAAAACAGCCGACAATGAGCCTTTTCTCTCTCAAAGATCTATGATGGCCCTGCCAACACTGTCCCGCTGTCAGCCCTCACCAACACTGTCCCGCTGTCAGAAATCACCAACACTGTCCCGCTGTCAGCCCTCACCAACACTGTCAGTCCTCACCAACACTGTCCCGCTGTCAGCCCTCACCAACACTGTCCCGCTGTCAGCCCTCACCAACACTGTCCCGCTGTCAGAAATCACCAACACTGTCCCGCTGTCAGCCCTCACCAACACTGTCCCGCTGTCAGAAATCACCAACACTGTCCCGCTGTCAGCCCTCACCAACACTGTCAGTCCTCACCAACACTGTCCCGCTGTCAGCCCTCACCAACACTGTCCCGCTGTCAGCCCTCACCAACACTGTCAGTCCTCACCAACACTGTCCCGCTGTCAGCCCTCACCAACACTGTCCCGCTGTCAGCCCTCACCAACACTGTCCCGCTGTCAGCCCTCACCAACACTGTCCCGCTGTCAGCCCTCACCAACACTGTCCCGCTGTCAGCCCTCACCAACACTGTCCCGCTGTCAGCCCTCACCAACACTGTCCCGCTGTCAGCCCTCACCAACACTGTCCCGCTGTCAGCCCTCACCAACACTGTCCCGCTGTCAGCCCTCACCAACACTGTCAGTCCTCACCAACACTGTCCCGCTGTCAGCCCTCACCAACACTGTCCCGCTGTCAGTCCTCACCAACACTGTCCCGCTGTCAGCCCTCACCAACACTGTCCCGCTGTCAGCCCTCACCAACACTATCCCGCTGTCAGTCCTCACCACCACTGTCAGTCCTCACCAACACTGTCCTGCTGTCAGTCCTCACCAACACTGTCCCACTGTCAGTCCTCACCACCACTGTCAGTCCTCACCACCACTGTTTCACTGTCAGTCCTCACCACCACTGTCCCGCTGTCAGTCCTCACCACCACTGTCCCGCTGTCAGTCCTCACCAACACTGTCCCGCTGTCAGCCCTCACCAACACTGTCCCGCTGTCAGCCCTCACCAACACTGTCCCGCTGTCAGCCCTCACCAACACTGTCCCGCTGTCAGCCCTCACCAACACTGTCCCGCTGTCAGCCCTCACCAACACTGTCCTGCTGTCAGTCCTCACCAACACTGTCAGCCCTCACCAACACTGTCCCGCTGTCAGTCCTCACCAACACTGTCAGTCCTCACCAACACTGTCCCACTGTCAGCCCTCACCAACACTGTCCCGCTGTCAGCCCTCACCAACACTGTCCCGCTGTCAGCCCTCACCAACACTGTCAGCCCTCACCAACACTGTCCCGCTGTCAGTCCTCACCAACACTATCCCGCTGTCAGTCCTCACCAACACTGTCCCGCTGTCAGTCCTCACCAACACTGTCCTGCTGTCAGTCCTCACCAACACTGTCCCGCTGTCAGTCCTCACCAACACTGTCCCGCTATCAGCCCTCACCAACACTGTCCCGCTGTCAGCCCTCACCAACACTGTCAGTCCTCACCAACACTGTCAGTCCTCACCAACACTGTCAGTCCTCACCAACACTGTCCCGCTGTCAGTCCTCACCACCACTGTCAGTCCTCACCACCACTGTCAGTCCTCACCACCACTGTCAGTCCTTACCAACACTGTCCTGCTGTCAGTCCTCACCAACACTGTCCAACTGTCAGTCCTCACCACCCCTGTCAGTCCTCACCACCACTGTCTCACTGTCAGTCCTCACCACCACTGTCCCGCTGTCAGTCCTCACCAACACTGTCAGTCCTCACCAACACTGTCCCGCTGTCAGTCCTCACCAACACTGTCCCGCTGTCAGTCCTCACCAACACTGTCCCGCTGTCAGTCCTCACCACCACTGTCAGTCCTCACCACCACTGTCAGTCCTCACCACCACTGTCAGTCCTCACCACCACTGTCAGTCCTCACCACCACTGTCAGTCCTCACCAACACTGTCCCGCTGTCAGTCCTCACCAACACTGTCCCACTGTCAGTCCTCACCACCCATGTCAGTCCTCACCACCACTGTCAGTCATCACCACCACTGTCCCACTGTCAGTCCTCACCACCACTGTCCCACTGTCAGTCCTCACCACCACTGTCCCACTGTCAGTCCTCACCACCACTGTCCCACTGTCAGTCCTCACCACCACTGTCCCACTGTCAGTCCTCACCACCACTGGTCGGTCCTCACCACCACTGTCGGTCCTCACCACCACTGTCGGTCCTCACCACCACTGTCAGTCCTCACCACCACTGTCAGTCCTCACCACCACTGTCGGTCCTCACCACCACTGTCGGTCCTCACCACCACTGTCGGTCCTCACCACCACTGTCGGTCCTCACCACCACTGTCGGTCCCCACCACCACTGTCGGTCCCCACCACCACTGTCGGTCCCCACCACCACTGTCGGTCCTCACCACCACTGTCCCGCTGTCAGTGCTCACCAGCACATGCTGGCCTGCCAACAACAGGAGAAAACCCTGACGTCAGCGTTAGCATAATCCAGGGCAACACTGCACATGTGCACCATTTGTCGACACAGACAGCGAGTGTCCCATAAAGTGTCATCTGGAGGGGTAGAATGAAACCTTGTAAACTGAGAGAATTATGTATATATAGAATTATTAGCTCTAAAACAGCGATACTGCGGTACCGCCACTGTGAAAAGATAGCATCACTTTAAGTCCAAAGAGGTTTCACTATGTGCACCATGTCATTGTTCTCTCTCTCTGCTGTGTCCACTGAGCTGTTTGGGCCCGCCCTGCAGTCTCATTGGATAACGCTGGGCAGGCCTCTTGCTAGCTGTCCCTCAAATGCTAGGGGCAGAAGCTCATTGGCTAGAACTCAAATTGCTAGGGGACTGAGCCACGTGGAGGTACATGTAGGGAAATGGCGCGGCACAACTTCAAGAAAACAGACTCTTTCAAACAAGGGATTCCGTGGCTAATTGAGGTAAGACAATAATTATGCTCATAGATTAGGCTTGTATGACACAACCAGCCCAAACCGGGAGGTTTAAAAAAATACTTTCAAAGTACCGGAGCATGTTTTAACATACTGCCGTAACGAAATGTCCACAACAAATACAGTAGTAGTAGTCCAATACGTAACTATAGTGTCTGTATCTTTACGACAGTCTCTACCTGCTCTTTTGGATGGACGGAGCAGGTTCACTCTGTGGTTTTCTATAGTCAATATAATGTTCAACCCTGCTTCAAGACAAATACCAACCCAAATGTCACATATTCTAACGCACACATTCTAATGCACACATTCTAATGCAGATATTTTAATTCACACATTCTAACGCAAACATTCTAACGCACACATTCTAATGCACACATTCTAACGCACACACTAACGCAAACATTCTAACGCACACATTCTAACGCACACATTCTAACGCACACACTAACGCAAACATTCTAACGCACACATTCTAACGTACACACTAACGCAAACATTCTAACGCACACATTCTAACGCACACATTCTACTTCACACATTCTACTTCACACACTCTAACGCACACATTTTAATGCACACATTCTAACGCACACATTCTACTTCACACACTCTAACGCACACATTTTAATGCACACATTCTAACGCACACACTCTAACAAAATCTGCTTTCCCTGAGGCTTGTGTATTTTGATTGACCAGTTTCTTAAAGGAATGTGTGGTAAGAATGTTCACACTATATTTCAACTTATTCAGTATTATTACACCCGGGATTGGAGAGGAAGTGTTGACCACACTATATCATCTGAGACTTTAAACCTCGCTGACCTAACCGCTACATTTAAGAGGTATCAGATGTGTATTAGTGGTGAGTTAGTTGGGGAGTTTAGCCCGTTTGGGTGAGATTGGGAGTTAACTTGAGAAACTAACGACTCTCCTATTCAGGCATAATACCAAAATAACAATCACGGTAGATAGTGTTTACAAAACATGCGCTTAGAGGTTATGTGTTTCCGTGCACTGCTACACGTGCACTGCTACACGTGCACTGCGTCACAACAGATTGTCCTGCTCCGAGAACATGGCCCTATTCACGCAGGGGACAAACTCACTGCCCCTTTATTATATCTACACTTAATACCCTGA
This sequence comes from Oncorhynchus mykiss, assembly GCF_057628025.1. NCBI lineage: Eukaryota > Metazoa > Chordata > Actinopteri > Salmoniformes > Salmonidae > Oncorhynchus > Oncorhynchus mykiss. The sequence goes on along the minus strand of NC_143025.1, from coordinate 7,044,066 downwards.
CTAGAGTATTTTTTGTATGTTTTATTTTTAACCTTTATTTAAGGTTAAGTCAGTTAAAGAACAAATTCTTGTTTTCAATGACAGCCTAGGAACAGTGGGTTAACTGCCTGTTCAGGGGCAGAACGACAGATTTGTGCCTTGTCAGCTCAGGGGTTTGAACTTGCAACCTTCCGGTTACTAGTCCAACACTCTAACCCCTAGGCTACCCTGCCACCTCTACACTCTAACCACTAGGCTACCCTGCCACCTCTACACTCTAACCACTAGGCTACCCTGCCACCTCTACACTCTAACCACTAGGCTACCCTGCCACCTCTACACTCTAACCACTAGGCTACCCTGCCACCTCTACACTCTAACCACTACCCTGCCACCTCTACACTCTAACCACTACCCTGCCACCTCTACACTCTAACCACTACCCTGCCACCCCGTATTTGAGTGCTGAGGTTGTATGCACTCACTGCACTGTAGGTCTCTGTGTTTGCATTATATTGTCTGCTAAGTGGCATATATTGGTACAGTATTATATTTAAGCAATAAGGCACCTCAGGGGTGTGGTATATTGGCTAACATACCACGGCTAAGAGCTGTTTTTAAGCACGACGCATCGCGCTCTTGGCCGTGGTATATTGGCCATATACCACAAACCCCCGAGGTGCCTTATTGCTATTATAGAAAATTCAGGCCTACCTGTCACAAGAAAAAAAAAGTTACCATGATGAGATGAAAGGTCTACACCCTGAGAGTGGCTGTCTGTCCCCACCCTGAGAGTGGCTGTCTGTCCTCCACCCTGAGAGTGGCTGTCTGTCCTCCACCCTGAGAGTGGCCGCCTGTCCCCACCCCGAGATGGGCCGCCTGTCCCCACCCCGAGATGGGCCGCCTGTCCCCACCCCGAGATGGGCCGCCTGTCCCCACCCCGAGATGGGCCGCCTGTCCTCCACCCCGAGATGGGCCGTCTGTCCCCACCCCGTGATGGGCCGCCTGTCCCCACCCCGAGATGGGCCGTCTGTCCCCACCCTGAGATGGTCTGTCTGTCTCCACCCTGAGAAGGGCTGTCTGTCCCCACCCTGAGAAGGGCTGTCTGTCCCCACCCTGAGATGGTCTGTCTCTCCCTACCCGGAGCGTTGATGGTTCATCATCAGAGGTCGTAGGGCAGCCAGATTTAGACATCTCAGATCATTTAACAGTTCCATTTCACGCCATGCTGTTCATACAAATCATTCATTATTATAATTTACCGGTTTCCTCACAGCTATTTATCCCGGGAAAAGGGAGTGTTTTTTATTTTGGGGGGGGGGGGGGGGGGTAAAATCTCAGTATCCGAGTTCGCGATATTTAACCACACCTTACCTGCTGAGGTTGCCCATGCTGCCTGTCATGTCCATCGCTCCGTCGTAGATGTCCATGCCCTTCCCAACACTGTGCATGCTCTTGATAGACATGGTCCTGGGCAGAGTGGTCTGCCTCTGTTGCTGCATCATCAGATTCCCCTGAGACCCAGACGACATCTAATAACAATAACATTATATTCAATTACAATAATACATTTTCAATTGTTTAGCGCTTTTCATTATACCAAAGCTCTACTTAGGAAAAAATATATATAATATAAGAAAAAAATTAAAACTACCAATGACATAAAACATTTTATTTTTTAGAATCAAGGCAGGTAAAATAGCAATATAGGACTAGATGCTGAGAATCCGCTCAGATTAGCCCTGGTCCATCATGGGGCTATGTGAATATGTGAACCCTCCCGAGTGGCGCAGCGGTCTAAGGCACTGCATCTCAGTGGTACGGGCGTCACTACAGACCCTGGTTCGATTCCAGGCTGTATGACAACCGGCCGTGATTGGGAGTCACATAGGGCGGCGCACAATTGGCCCAGCGTCGTCCGGGTTAAGATTTGGCCGGTGTAGGCCGTCATTGTAAAATAAGAACTTGTTCTTAACTGACTTGCCTCGTTAAATAAATGTAAAAAAATCAATGTCACTTCTCAGAGTTGTTGTATTCATTTTGTGTATTCCGTTTTGCTTTCTGATCACACATAACAAAAATGTCCATGCGAATGGGCTATAAACTTATCACATCGCAATCCTCACCTGGCCCATCATGAATCCTCCTCCACTGCCGTAGCTACTTCCCCCAGGGGGGAGGGTGGAAGCCCCAGACATGACGAAGTTTCCCCCTCCACTGCCGTAGCTACTTCCCCCAGGGGGGAGGGTGGAAGCCCCAGACATGGAGCCCATGGACATCCTGTTATTCCTGTTGTTGATCCTGCTGATGGTGCGAAACGCTGGCCCTTTAAAGGAATGTTGCTGCTGGACCGACATCATCTCCTCTCCCCCCTAGCGGAAATGTAAATGTTCATAAAAAAAATTAAAAAACGTGCTGTAAATATAATAATTATTATATTGTAACGCAAATTAAAATTTACATATTTGCTTTTACAAACACCTGAAAAGCTAGTTTGGCATTATTTGTTCCTAAATGTATTTTAAATACATAACTCATTTTCACATGCCATGGAACATATAAGAATTGCAATGTGTTAATCTCGTTTGAAAATTTCGGTAGGGCTCCACCAACCATCCTCATGGGGGCTTGGTAGGACATGGACCCTCCTCCTCCTGCCTGTCTCATCTGGGTCCCAGAGCTGTAGGCTCCTCCATTGACGGTGCTGTAGACAGACTGCTGGCGGTTGAATGTGGCATCGTGGTCCGAGACGAGGCTGACCCCATCGCTGCCATCCGCATCTACCCAGGCTGCCACTGGGGACGGCTGAAACAAGATTCAGAACAAGTCAGAATCAGAAAACTACCTCATCAATACAGACAGAACATCAACATCGATACAGACAGACAGAACATCAACATCGATACAGACAGACAACATAAACATCAATACAGACAGGACATCAACATCAATACAGACAGAACATCACCATCAATACAGACAGAACATCAACATCAATACAGACAGGACATCAACATCAATACCACATCAATGCAGACAGACATCAACACAGACAGAACATCACCATCAATACAGACAGAGGACATCAACTCCAATACCACATCAATACAGACAGAACATCAACATCAATACAGACAGAACATCAACATCGATACAGACAGACAACATAAACATCAATACAGACAGAGGACATCAACATCAATACCACATCAATACAGACAGAACATCAACATCAATACCACATCAATACAGACAGACAACATCAATACAGACAGAACATCAATACAGACAGAACATCAACATCGATACAGACAGACAACATAAACATCAATACAGACAGAGGACATCAACATCAATACCACATCAATACAGACAGACAACATCAACACCACATCAATACAGACAGAACATCAACATCAATACAGACAGAACATCAACATCAATACCACATCAATACAGACAGACAACAGCAATACAGACAGAACATCAACATCAACACCACATCAATACAGATAAACAACACTTGAAAGAAAAACCTTACGTTGACATTGACACAATACACACAGAACACATCATGCAGTGTATCTAAAGTCAGATACCTGAGCGGGCATGTTCTGGAGCCTAACGGAACGCAGGGACATGGTCTCTAGGTCTGGGCCGGGAGCACGGCTCATCGCCCGGTTCACGGTGGACATCTGTTGCCTCATGGCCCCTCCGCCAGCCTGGTAGAACAGAGTTAATCAGCACACTGGTACACATACATGATTAACATATGCCCCCCCCCCACACAGAAAAAATAACATTGCCTTGCTTCAGATGCCCAAAAGGATCTGTATGGTAGTCGAAGAATACAGTAACTCATTAACGTGGTACCTGGTAGCCCCCTCCCCCATGGTAGCCCCCGCTCAGGCTCATGTTATCGTGGTACTGGTACCCTCCTCCTCCTCCTCCTCCACCCCCCATGCTGAGCCTCTGACCACCACTCAGGTCCATCGCCGAGCGGGAGGAGAAACCACCAGAGTAGTGAGACATCCTGGGTGCCTGGGACAGAAGAGGAAGTAGAGGAGAAGTTGAACAAATATTGTATTGTACATTTGCATTAAATTCCATGGAAATGAGTCTTTATTGCTTCTAACCAGCCACCAAGACACAGACTGTAACCCCCCCCCCCTCCCTTGCTCAAGGGTACTACGGCAGGATGAAAGGCATGGTGAATCGTTATTACTACGCAATAATGAAGGCCTGGGGGGTGATAAATAATGAAGACCGGGGGAGGTGATCAATAATGAAGACCTGGGGAGGTGATCAATAATGAAGACCGGGGGAGGTGATCAATAATGAAGACCGGGGGAGGTGATCAATAATGAAGACAGGGGGAGGTGATCAATAATGAAGACCAGGGGAGGTGATCAATAATGAAGACAGGGGGAGGTGATCAATAATGAAGACCGGGGGAGGTGATCAATAATGAATCCCTGGAGGGTGATCAATAATGAAGACCTGGGGAGGTGATCAATAATGAAGACCGGGGGAGGTGATCAATAATGAAGACCGGGGGAGGTGATCAATAATGAAGACAGGGGGAGGTGATCAATAATGAAGACCAGGGGAGGTGATCAATAATGAAGACAGGGGGAGGTGATCAATAATGAAGACCGGGGGAGGTGATCAATAATGAATCCCTGGAGGGTGATCAATAATGAAGACCTGGGGAGGTGATCAATAATGAAGACCTGGGGAGGTGATCGATAATGAAGGCCTGGGGGGTGATCAATAATGAAGGCTTGGGGAGGTGATCAATAATGAAAGCCTGGTGGGTGATCAATAATGAAGGCCTGGGGAGGTGATCAATAATGAAAGCCTGGGGAGGTGATCAATAATGAAGACCTGGGAGGTGATCAATAATGAAGGCCTGGGGAGGTGATCAATAATGAAGGCCTGGGGAGGTGATCAATAATGAAGGCCTGGGGAGGTGATCAATAATGAAGGCATGGGGAGGTGATTAATAATGAAGGCCTGGGGGGTGATCAATTATGAAGACCTGGTGGGTGATCAATAATGAAGGCCTGGAGGGTGATCAATAATGAAGGCCTGGGGAGGTGATCAATAATGAAGGCCTGGGGTGTGATCAATAATGAAGCCCTGGTGGGTGATCAATAATGAAGCCCTGGAGGGTGATCAATAGTGAAGCCCTGGAGGGTGATCAATAATGAAGGCCTGGGGAGGTGATCAATAATGAAGGCCTGGTGGGTGATCAATAATGAAGGCCTGGGGAGGTGATCAATAATGAAGGCCTGGGGAGGTGATCAATAATGAAGGCCTGGGGAGGTGATCAATAATGAAGGCCTGGTGGGTGATCAATAATGAAGGCCTGGGGAGGTGATCAATAATGAAGGCCTGGAGGTGATCAATAATGAAGGCCTGGGGAGGTGATCAATAATGAAGGCCTGGGGAGGTGATCAATAATGAAGGCCTGGTGGGTGATCAATAATGAAGGCCTGGGGAGGTGATCAATAATGAAGGCCTGGGGAGGTGATCAATAATGAAGGCCTGGGGAGGTGATCAATAATGAAGACTGGGGGAGGTGATCAATAATGAAGACCTGGGGAGGTGATCAATAATGAAGACTGGGGGAGGTGATCAATAATGAAGGCCTGGGGAGGTGATCAATAATGAAGACAGGGGGAGGTGATCAATAATGAAGACCTGGGGAGGTGATCAATAATGAAGGCCTGGGGAGGTGATCAATAATGAAGGCCTGGGGAGGTGATCAATAATGAAGGCATGGGAGGTGATCAATAATGAAGGCCTGGGGGGTGATCAATAATGAAGGCCTGGGGGGTGATCAATAATGAAGACCTGGTGGGTGATCAATAATGAAGCCTTGGGGGGTGATTAATAATGAAGCCCTGGTGGGTGATCAATAATGAAGACCTGGGGAGGTGATCAATAATGAAGACCTGGAGGAGGTGATCAATAATGAAGACCTGGAGGGTGATCAATAATGAAGACCTGGGGGGTGATCAATAATGAAGGCCTGGAGGAGGTGATCAATAATGAAGACCTGGGGGGTGATCAATAATGAAGACCTGGAGGGTGATCAATAATGAAGACCTGGGGGGTGATCAATAATGAAGACCTGGAGGAGGTGATCAATAATGAAGGCCTGGGGGGTGATCAATAATGAAGACCGGGGGAGGTGATCAATAATGAAGGCCTGGGGAGGTGATCAATAATGAAGGCCTGTGGAGGTGATCAATAATGACGAGCGATCAGGATGACATGTTTACCTGACAAAGACAGGTGGAGACATGCCAGGAGCCCGGGAGAAAACTCTAGGACATATCTGAGTAAACTGGTCGACCATATTTGGCTAAGCTTCCAGATGGCGAACTTCACCATTACATCAGTGTTGTTGACATTATCTTGTTAGCGGTTGGAGTGAACAACAGGGCCTTCTCTCTCGACCTTGGGAGGAAACCCTCCCTAACTCAGACTCGATGGATTCTTAGAATGAGCTAATTATTTTTCAGAAACCACATACAGCATGTTATCTGACTGTTATCAGAAAAAAAACTATTTGGTTTTTCGAAGGCCAGAGGCATATTTCTATCCTTTATGTTGAGAATGACAAATGATTGTGGTTCTATCGTTATACGTCTACTGCTAATGCTAATCACTATGACCCCGCCTCTATGACTCCGCCTCTATGACTCCGCCTCTATGACTCCGCCTCTATGACTCCGCCTCTATTAGCGGGGACAACAAACTCTGACCTTTCCAGATCTACCTTTAGTAGATAGTGTAAATGCTGTGAGTCACTGTCATAAAAAGGGAGTGGCTCGTGTCTATGGACTAGTGTTGACACAAGTAAAAATTCTGTGTACCTTCATTGTGCAAAGCTAATTGTAAAAGTCACGGGGAAATTGTTGAGTTTAGAATTATAATTGTTTTATGCAGTCAACAAGGCCACTACAATGGAGTTCTTTCTGTCGTTACCATTACCGTGTACATGTGAATAATTTATTTACTGTATCTATTCTACTGTATGTACCACAGGAGGGTAGTGGGACCTTACTTAGGGAGGACGGGCTCGTGGTAACGGCTGGAGCGGAATCAGTGGAATGGTTTTAAATACATCAAACATATGGTTTCCATGGTTTCCAGGTGCTTGATGCCGTTCCATTTGCTCCGTTACAGACATTATTATGAGCCGTCCTCCCCTTGGCAGCCTCTGATGGTGTGTAATGTATATTTGCTGAATACAAAACACAATATACATCTTGTAAAATGTTACATTCATTCATTTAATTAATTTCATCCATGGCAAGTTCATTCAGCAATGACATTGTGTAATGGTGTCATAGTCTAATGATATCTGCTACGCTAATGTGAGGTGGGAACATTCTGACTGTGAGATGTGGAGGAATCTGAAGGGTGGACTTCAGGGTGGAGAGCCGCTGTGAAATACCACACTTACAGAGCCCAGAGAAGACCTAGCTCGATGGCTCTGTCAACACTGCACTGTGAAACCATCCCACTGTGTTGATAGCTGACTGTATTCACAGGAAGCTGCAGAGAGCGGACACAGCGTTTAAGCTGCATATTTTCACGTAGACAGACACCGTCTATAATATCTCTTTACTGGCAACAACACGTAAGTCTGCAGGGCTCTTTTGACCATCTGCTGAACATATCAAGAGGAACTCAGAAACCATCGGATGTGTAACAGAGGCAGTATTTTCCTAAGAAAATGGCCGATATTGTTTATAATACATTTATAATATATTTATAATACCTGGTCCCTAAAACTGAGTAGAACTCACCGTGACAGGTCTGGAGGCTGTGTGGAGGCAGGACTACCACTCACCATGACAGGTGTGGAGGCAGGACTACCACTCACCATGACAGGTCTGGAGGCAGGACTACCACTCACCATGACAGGTGTGGAGGCAGGACTACCACTCACCATGACAGGTGTGGAGGCAGGACTACCACTCACCATGACAGGTGTGGAGGCAGGACTACCACTCACCATGACAGGTGTGGAGGCAGGACTACCACTCACCATGACAGGTGTGGAGGCAGGACTACCACTCACCATGACAGGTGTGGAGGCAGGACTACCACTCACCATGACAGGTGTGGAGGCAGGACTACCACTCACCATGACAGGTGTGGAGGCAGGACTACCACTCACCATGACAGGTCTGGAGGCAGGACTACCACTCACCATGACAGGTGTGGAGGCAGGACTACCACTCACCATGACAGGTCTGGAGGCAGGACTACCACTCACCATGACAGGTGTGGAGGCAGGACTACCACTCACCATGACAGGTCTGGAGGCAGGACTACCACTCACCATGACAGGTCTGGAGGCAGGACTACCACTCACCATGACAGGTCTGGAGGCAGGACTACCACTCACCATGACAGGTCTGGAGGCAGGACTACCACTCACCATGACAGGTCTGGAGGCTGTGTAGACGTATGACTTAGAGCTGAACCCTGGGTTGAAGGTCTGGTACTTCATTGTTGAAGAACCGCTGTGTTCTACAAAACAAAAAGAGAGAGGGGAAATCAGAAAATGTCATGAATCAACACTAAGGAAGGACCTGAATCAGCCACCAAAAACTGATCCAATTTAAAGACAACACTAAGGAAGGACCTGAATCAGCACACCAAAAACTGATCCAATTTAAAGACAACACTAAGGAAGGACTTGAATCAGCCCACCAAAAACTGATCCAATTTAAAGACAACACTAAGGAAGGACCTGAATCAGCCACCAAAAACTGATCCAATTTAAAGACAACTCTAAGCCTTGTGTTTTTCACCACCACCACCACCACCACCACACCTAATTAAACATTGATACATCGATACATTGGTATAACTAGTTTAATGATATGGGACATGACACAACAGAGAGCAGAGATAGTACAGAGTAGAGATCGTACAGAGTAGGGATAGGATAGAGTAGAGATCGTACAGAGTAGGGATAGGATAGAGTAGAGATCGTACAGAGTAGGGATAGGATAGAGTAGAGATCGTACAGAGTAGGGATAGGATAGAGTAGAGATCGTACAGAGTAGAGATTGTACAGAGTAGAGATTGTACAGAGAAGAGATCGTACAGAGTAGAGATTGTACAGAGTAGAGATTGTACAGAGAAGAGATTGTACAGAGTAGAGATTGTACAGAGTAGAGATTGTACAGAGAAGAGATCGTACAGAGTAGAGATTGTACAGAGAAGAGATCGTACAGAGAAGAGATCGTACAGAGTAGAGATTGTACAGAGTAGAGATTGTACAGAGAAGAGATCGTACAGAGAAGAGATCGTACAGAGTAGAGATTGTACAGAGTAGAGATTGTACAGAGAAGAGATCGTACAGAGTAGAGATCGTACAGAGTAGAGATTTTACAGAGTAGAGATTGTACAGAGAAGAGATCGTACAGAGTAGAGATCGTACAGAGTAGAGATTTTACAGAGTAGAGATTGTAGAGATTGTACAGAGTAGAGATTGTAGAGAGTAGAGATTTTACAGAGTAGAGATTGTAGAGATTGTACAGAGTAGAGATCGTACAGAGTAGAGATTTTACAGAGTAGAGATTGTAGAGAGTAGAGCTTTTACAGAGTAGAGATTGTAGAGATTGTACAGAGTAGAGATCGTACAGAGTAGAGATCGTACAGAGTAGAGATCATACAGAGTAGAGATCGTACAGAGTAGAGATTGTAGAGAGTAGAGATTTTACAGAGTAGAGATTGTAGAGATCGTACAGAGTAGAGATTGTAGAGATCGTACAGAGTAGAGATCGTACAGAGTAGAGATCGTACAGAGGGCAGAGATCAAATCAAATCAAATGTTATTATTCAAATGCGTTGAATACAACAGGTGTAGTAGACCTTACAGTGAAATGCTGAATACAACAGGTGTAGTAGACCTTACAGTGAAATGCTGAATACAACAGGTGTAGTAGACCTTACAGTGAAATTCTGTATACAACAGGTGTAGTAGACCTTACAGTGAAATGCTGAATACAACAGGTGTAGTAGACCTTACAGTGAAATGCTGAATACAACAGGTGTAGTAGACCTTACAGTGAAATGCTGAATACAACAGGTGTAGTAGACCTCAGAGTGAAATGCTGAATACAACAGGTGTAGTAGACCTTACAGTGAAATGCTGAATACAACAGGTGTAGTAGACCTCACAGTGAAATGCTGAATACAACAGGTGTAGTAGACCTTACAGTGAAATGCTGAATACAACAGGTGTAGTAGACCTTACAGTGAAATGCTGAATACAACAGGTGTAGTAGACCTTACAGTGAAATGCTGAATACAACAGGTGTAGTAGACCTCACAGTGAAATGCTGAATACAACAGGTGTAGTAGACCTCACAGTGAAATGCTGAATACAACAGGTGTAGGTAGACCTTACAGTGAAATGTTTACTTACGAGCCGCTAACCAACAATGCAGTTTCAAAAAATACGGAAAAGAATAAGAGATAAAAGTAACAAGTAATTAAAGAGCAGCAGTAGAAAGTAACAATATACACAGGGGGGGTGCCGATAAAGTTAATGTGCGGGGGCACCGGTTAGTTGAGGTAGTAAGTACATGTATTAAAGTGACTATGCATAGATGACAACAGAGAGTGGCAGTGATGTGGAGAGGGGAGGGGGGAGGCAATGCAAATAGTCAGGATAGCCATTTGACTAGATGTGCAGGAGCCTTATGGCTTGGGGGGGGGGGGGGGAGCTGTTTAGAAGCCTCTTGGACCTAGACTTGGCGCTCCTGTACCGCTTGCCGTACAGTAGCAGAAAGAATAGTCTATGACTGGGGTGGCTGGAGTCTTTGACAATTAGTACAGTGTGCAGAGATAGCACAGAGCAGAGATTGGACAGAGCAGAGATAATACAGAGAGCAGAGATAATACAGAGAGCAGAGATAATACAGAGAGCAGAGATAATACAGAGAGCAGAGATAATACAGAGAGCAGAGATAGTACAGAGAGCAGAGATAGTACAGAAAGCAGAGATAATACAGAGAGCAGAGATAGTACAGAAAGCAGAGATAATACAGAGAGCAGAGATAGTACAGAAAGCAGAGATAGTACAGAAAGCAGAGATAGTACAGAAAGCAGAGATTGCACAGAGCAGAGTTTGCACAGAGAGCAGAGATAGTACAGAGAGCAGAGATAGTACAGAGAGCAGAGATAGTACAGAGCAGAGATAGTACAGAGCAGAGATAGTACAGAGAGCAGAGATAGTACAGAGAGCAGAGATAGTACAGAAAGCAGAGATAGTACAGAAAGCAGAGATAGTACAGAAAGCAGAGATAGTACAGAAAGCATAGATTGCACAGAGCAGAGTTTGCACAGAGAGCAGAGATAGTACAGAGAGCAGAGATAGTACAGAGCAGAGATAGTACAGAAAGCAGAGATAGTACAGAGCAGAGATAGTACAGAAAGCAGAGATAGTACAGAGAGCAGAGATAGTACAGAGAGCAGAGATAGTACAGAGAGCAGAGATAGTACAGAGAGCAGAGATAGTACAGAGAGCAGAGATAGTACAGAAAGCAGAGATAATACAGAGAGCAGAGATAGTACAGAAAGCAGAGATAGTACAGAGAGCAGAGATAATACAGAGCAGAGATAGTACAGAAAGCAGAGATTGCACAGAGAGCAGAAGGACAGAAGGACAACAGTTGTATATAGTAGTTTACAGGCACCAACCTGACCTGGGAGCAATTAGTATTTGTTTTCTTTCAAACACCTTGAGCGTGTGATTGAGCTTGTTAGCGCCGGAGGGGCAGGATCTGCAACGGGGCTACTCCACTGGTTGTGTTACTCCAGACGACATCAAATAAAGCACAGATAAAATATTTCAAAACAAAATACATACTATTTGGACCCAACCCAGCGTCCTCGGGGAAGAGAAACAGTGACTAATTAAATGTTTCTGTATAATTAAAGCACTGAGAGGCATAAAGAGCAGTGATCTTAGGGTAGTGTGTGTGTGTGTGTCTAATTACAGAGTCATGTGTTAGTGACAGGCTAAGTCAGAAGGAGTTGCAGAACAGACTGACTAACCTCTGCAGTTCACTGACACAGTTATCTGGCTTTACTAGCTGTACAAGGCTGCACACACACACACACACACACACACACACACACACACACACACACACACACACACACACACACGCCCCAGGTGGTTGACACGGTTATCTGGCTTCACTGAAACTAGTTAACAAGGCCAAATGAAGGTTTCTGTCTCAGTATGTAAAACTACACCGCTCAATAGAAATGTTCAATAAATACAGAATATTGTTATTGTTCTATAACATACATATTGTTGTTGTTCTATAACATACATATTGTTATTGTTGTTGTTCTATAACATACATATTGTTATTGTTCTATAACATACATATTGTTGTTGTTCTATAACATACATATTGTTATTGTTGTTGTTCTATAACATACATATTGTTATTGTTATTGTTCTATAACATACATATTGTTATTGTTGTTGTTCTATAACATACATATTGTTATTGTTGTTGTTCTATAACATACATATTGTTGTTGTTCTATAACATACATATTGTTATTGTTGTTGTTCTATAACATACATATTGTTGTTGTTGTTGTTCTATAACATACATATTGTTATTGTTGTTGTTCTATAACATACATATTGTTATTGTTGTTGTTCTATAACATACATATTGTTGTTGTTCTATAACATACATATTGTTATTGTTGTTGTTCTATAACATACATATTGTTATTGTTGTTGTTCTATAACATACATATTGTTATTGTTGTTGTTCTATAACATACATATTGTTATTGTTGTTGTTCTATAACATACATATTGTTGTTGTTCTATAACATACATATTGTTATTGTTGTTGTTCTATAACATACATATTGTTATTGTTCTATAACATACATATTGTTATTGTTCTATAACATACATATTGTTATTGTTCTATAACATACATATTGTTGTTGTTCTATAACATACATATTGTTATTGTTGTTGTTCTATAACATACATATTGTTGTTGTTCTATAACATACATATTGTTATTGTTCTATAACATACATATTGTTATTGTTGTTGTTCTATAACATACATATTGTTGTTGTTGTTGTTCTATAACATACATATTGTTGTTGTTGTTGTTCTATAATATACATATTGTTGTTGTTCTATAACATACATATTGTTATTGTTGTTGTTCTATAACATACATATTGTTATTGTTATTGTTCTATAACATACATATTGTTATTGTTGTTGTTCTATAACATACATATTGTTATTGTTGTTGTTCTATAACATACATATTGTTATTGTTCTATAACATACATATTGTTATTGTTCTATAACATACATATTGTTATTGTTGTTGTTCTATAACATACATATTGTTATTGTTGTTGTTCTATAACATACATATTGTTGTTGTTCTATAACATACATATTGTTGTTGTTCTATAACATACATATTGTTGTTGTTCTATAGCATACATATTGTTATTGTTGTTGTTCTATAACATACATATTGTTGTTGTTCTATAACATACATATTGTTATTGTTGTTGTTCTATAACATACATATTGTTATTGTTGTTGTTCTATAACATACATATTGTTGTTGTTGTTGTTCTATAACATACATATTGTTGTTGTTATTGTTCTATAACATACATATTGTTATTGTTGTTGTTCTATAACATCCACTTGTTATTGTTTATGTTTTTAAAAAATCTGTTGGTGGTTTCATTTTAGAATTTTTTGTAAAATGATGTATCTCCGCCTCACTGTCAGATAAATAAGTAGTACTGCTAGGTTTTACAGTCAAATGTAAAGAATAAAATAAAAAATAAATTTTTAATAAAGAACTATACAAATGATACATTTGTGACATCAAAATTATTATAAAAACATCTAAGAATAATAATTAAATACATTCATATGAGATCTGTATGTAAAACATGTACATTTCACATTTCTAATTTAGCAGATGCTCTTACCCAGAGTGCCTTACAGTTAGTGCATTGATCTTAAGATATCTAGGTGAGACAACCACATATCACAGTCAAATATACAGGATGCAAACATTCCTGTTAAATAATGGATATATAGATATCTAGGTGAGACAACCACATATCACAGTCAGATATACAGGATGCAAACATTCCTGTTAAATAATGGATATATAGATATCTAGGTGAGACAACCACATATCACAGTCAGATATACAGGATGCCAACATTCCTGTTAAATAATGGATATATAGATATCTAGGTGAGACAACCACATATCACAGTCAGATATACACGATGCCAACATTCCTGTTAAATAATGGATATATAGATATCTAGGTGAGACAACCACATATCACAGTCAAATATACAGGATGCAAACATTCCTGTTAAATAATGGATATATAGATATCTAGGTGAGACAACCACATATCACAGTCAGATATACAGGATGCAAACATTCCTGTTAAATAATGGATATATAGATATCTAGGTGAGACAACCACATATCACAGTCAGATATACAGGATGCAAACATTCCTGTTAAATAATGGATATATAGATATCTAGGTGAGACAACCACATATCACAGTCAGATATACAGGATGCAAACATTCCTGTTAAATAATGGATATATAGATATCTAGGTGAGACAACAATGGATATATAGATATCTAGGTGAGACAACAATGGATATATAGATATCTAGGTGAGACAACCACATATCACAGTCTAATATACAGGATACCAACATTCCATTCCAGCTAAACAATCGATATACAGTATTTTTGCAACAACAAAAAACATTTTTCATACACATAAAATCTATGAATTAAAAAAATACGAGAACAGTAAAATTTTACACACACATGAATGCCCCCATACTGTCTTGCCTAGTTTAATAAAGGTTAAATAAAAATAAATAAATAAAAATAAGCAATAGTTTCGAACCGAAAAAGAAAAAAAGAAAGAAAAAAAACACTTCATATATAGACTGGTATTACTTCCTGTCCTGAGGAAATATGACATATGTTTGTGAGAACCAGGGAGGGAGCTCTGCAGAAAGAACTATGTGATATCATGTACATTTTTCACATGCTGCGACATGACTGCTTGGATTAAAGGGGAGTCGAGGCCATAGGCTGGTAGTAACAGAACCTTCATTTACCTGTTGTGAACAAAAATTCAACAAGATCTCACAAAAAAATTGTGAAATTGACTTCTGAATCCAAGCTAGTGCCTAAACCTGGGATTGAACCCGCGAGCCTCAGACCCGGATCACACCGTTTACGCCAATGTCCAGAGTTTTTGACGGTAAAGTTTAGGTATTAATTGAAGTAAATATTCACCCATTTTCAATGTCATATTGTTTTTGTGCATCTCAGAGTTGATGTTCTATCGATTTACCTGGGTCATTTCATGTGTATCTGAGTTATTGGTGTTCAAGCAGGCAGAAATCCATCCTGTATTAACGTACCACAGTGATAGTCTCGCTCTACACAGGAAGTTAATAGGAAGTCTCTCTCTCTACACTGGAAGTTAATAGGAAGTCTCTCTCTCTACACTGGAAGTTAATAGGAAGTCTCTCTCTCTACACTGGAAGTTAATAGGAAGTCTCTCTCTCTACACAGGAAGTTAATAGGAAGTCTCTCTCACTACACAGGAAGTTAATAGGAAGTCTCTCTCTCTACACTGGAAGTTAATAGGAAGTCTCTCTCTCTACACAGGAAGTTAATAGGAAGTCTCTCTCTCTACACAGGAAGTTAATAGGAAGTCTCTCTCTCTCTACACAGTAAGTTAATAGGAAGTCTCTCTCTACACTGGAAGTTAATAGGAAGTCTCTCTCTCTCTACACAGGAAGTTAATAGGAAGTCTCTCTCTCACTCTCTACACAGTAAGTTAATAGGAAGTCTCTCTCTCTCTACACAGTAAGTTAATAGGAAGTCTCTCTCTCTACACAGGAAGTTAATAGGAAGTCTCTCTCTCTCTACACAGGAAGTTAATAGGAAGTCTCTCTCTCTACACTGGAAGTTAATAGGAAGTCTCTCTCTCTACACTGGAAGTTAATAGGAAGTATCTCTCTCTACACAGGAAGTTAATAGGAAGTCTCTCTCTCTACAGAGGAAGTTAATAGGAAGTCTCTCTCTCTACACTGGAAGTTAATAGGAAGTCTCTCTCTCTACACTGGAGGTTAATAGGAAGTCTCTCTCTCTACACTGGAAGTTAATAGGAAGTCTCTCTCTACAGAGGAAGTTAATAGGAAGTATCTCTCTCTACACAGGAAGTTAATAGGAAGTCTCTCTCTCTCTCTACACAGTAAGTTAATAGGAAGTCTCTCTCTCACTCTCTACACAGGAAGTTAATAGGAAGTCTCTCTCTACACTGGAAGTTAATAGGAAGTCTCTCTCTCTCTACAGAGGAAGTTAATAGGAAGTATCTCTCTCTACACAGGAAGTTAATAGGAAGTATCTCTCTCTACAGAGGAAGTTAATAGGAAGTATCTCTCTCTACACAGGAAGTTAATAGGAAGTCTCTCTCTCTACACTGGAAGTTAATAGGAAGTCTCTCTCTCTCTACACAGGAAGTTAATAGGAAGTCTCTCTCTCTACACTGGAAGTTAATAGGAAGTCTCTCTCTCTCTACACAGTAAGTTAATAGGAAGTCTCTCTCTCACTCTCTACACAGGAAGTTAATAGGAAGTATCTCTCTACACTGGAAGTTAATAGGAAGTCTCTCTCTCACTCTCTACACAGGAAGTCTCTCTCTCACTCTCTACACAGTAAGTTAATATGAAGTCTCTCTCTCTCTCTCTACACAGTAAGTTAATATGAAGTCTCTCTCTCTACACAGTAAGTTAATAGGAAGTCTCTCTCTCTCTACACTGGAAGTTAATAGGAAGTCTCTCTCTCTCTCTACACAGGAAGTTAATAGGAAGTCTCTCTCTCTCTACACAGGAAGTTAATAGGAAGTCTCTCTACACTGGAAGTTAATAGGAAGTCTCTCTCTACAGAGGAAGTTAATAGGAAGTATCTCTCTCTACACAGGAAGTTAATAGGAAGTCTCTCTCTCTCTCTCTACACAGTAAGTTAATAGGAAGTCTCTCTCTCACTCTACACAGGAAGTTAATAGGAAGTCTCTCTCTACACTGGAAGTTAATAGGAAGTCTCTCTCTCTCTACACAGGAAGTTAGTAGGAAGTCTCTCTCTCACTCTACACTGGAAGTTAATAGGAAGTCTCTCTCTCTCTACACATGAAGTTAATAGGAAGTCTCTCTCTCTCTACACAGGAAGTTAATAGGAAGTCTCTCTCTCTACACTGGAAGTTAATAGGAAGTCTCTCTCTCTCTACACAGGAAGTTAATAGGAAGTCTCTCTCTCTCTACACAGGAAGTTAATAGGAAGAGTCTCTCTCTCTACACAGGAAGTTAATAGGAAGTCTCTCTCTCTACAGAGGAAGTTAATAGGAAGTCTCTCTCTCTACACAGGAAGTTAATAGGAAGTCTCTCTCTCTCTACACTGGAAGTTAATATGAAGTCTCTCTCTCTCTACACTGGAAGTTAATAGGAAGTCTCTCTCTCTACACTGGAAGTTAATAGGAATCTCTCTCTCTACACAGGAAGTTAATAGGAAGTCTCTCTCTCTCTACACTGGAAGTTAATAGGAAGTCTCTCTCTCTCTCTCTCTACACAGGAAGGTAATAGGAAGTCTCTCTCTCTCTACGACTGTGTGATCACACTCTCCGCAGCCGATGTGAGTAAAACCTTAAAACAGATCAACATTCACAAGGCCGCAGGGCCAGACGGATTACAAGGACGTAAACTGTTACTGTTAGTCTTCACTGACATTTTCAACCTCTCCCTGTCCGAGTCTGTAATACCAACGTGTTTTAAGCAGACCACCATAGTCCCTGTGCCCAAAGAACACTAAGGTAACCTGCCTAAATGACTACCGACCCATAGCACTCACGTCTGTAGCTATGAAGTGCTTTGAAAGGCTGGTCATGGCTCATATCAACACCATTATCACAGAAACCATAGACCTACTCAAATTTGCATACAGCCCCAACAGATCCACAGATGATGCAATATCTATTGCTCTCCACATTGACCTTTCCCACTGGCACAAAAGAAACACCTATGTGTGAATGTTAATCATTGACTACAGCTCAGCGTTCAACACCATAGTGCCCTCAAAGTTCATAACTAAGCTAAGGACCCTGGGATGAAACACCTCCCTCTGCAACTGGATCCTGGACTTCCTGACGGGCCGCCCACAGGTGGTAAGGATAGGTAACAACACATCCGCCATGTTGATCCTCAACACAGGGGGCCCTAAGGGGTGCGTGCTCAGTCCCCTCCTGTACTCCATGTTCACTCATGGCCAGCACGACTTCAAAACCGTCATTAAGTTTACCGATGACACAACAGTGGTAGGCCTGATCACCGACAACAGCGAGACAGCCTATAGGGAGGAGGTCAGAGACCTGGCCGTGTGGTGCCAGGACAACCTCTCCCTCAACGTGAGTAAGACAAAGGAGATGATTGTGGACTTTAGGAAAAGGAGGACCGAGCACGCCCCCATTCTCATCGACGGGGCTGTAGTGGAGCAGGTTGAGAACTTCAATTTCCTTGGTGTTCACATCACCAACAAACTATCATGGTCCAAACACACCAAGACAGTCGTGAAGAGGGTGCGACAAAGCCTATTCCCCCTCAGGAAACTGAAAAGATTTGGCATGCTTCCTCAGATCCTCAAAAGGTTCTACACCTGCACCATCAAGAGCATCCTGACTGGTTGCATCACTGCCTGGTATGGCAACTGCTCGGCCTCCGACTGCAAGGCACTACAGAGGGTAGTGCGTACGGCCCAGTACATCACTGGGGCCAAGCTTCCTGCCATCCAGGACCTCTATACCAGGCAGTGTCAGAGGAAGGCCCTAAAAATTGTCAAAGACTCCAGCTACCCTAGTCATAGACTGTTCTCTCTGCTACCGCACGGCAAGCTGTACCAGAGTACCAAGTCTAGATCCAAGAGGCTTCTAAACAGCTTCTACCCCCCCAAGCCATAAGACTCCTGAACATCTAATCAAATGGCTACCCAGACTATTTGCATTGCCCCCCCCCCCCCACCTCTTTTACATCGCTGCTACTCTCTGTTATTATCTATGCATAGTCACTTTAATAACTCTACCTACATGTATATACAGTGCCTTGCGAAAGTATTCGGCCCCCTTGAACTTTGCGACCTTTTGCCACATTTCAGGCTTCAAACATAAAGATATAAAACTGTATTTTTTTGTGAAGAATCAACAACAAGTGGGACACAATCATGAAGTGGAACGACATTTATTGGACATTTAAAACTTTTTTAACAAATCAAAAACTGAAAAATTGGGCGTGCAAAATTATTCAGCCCCCTTAAGTTAATACTTTGTAGCGCCACCTTTTGCTGCGATTACAGCTGTAAGTCGCTTGGGGTATGTCTCTATCAGTTTTGCACATCGAGAGACTGAAATTTTTTCCCATTCCTCCTTGCAAAACAGCTCGAGCTCAGTGAGGTTGGATGGAGAGCATTTTTCAGTTCTTTCCACAGATTCTCGATTGGATTCAGGTCTGGACTTTGACTTGGCCATTCTAACACCTGGATATGTTTATTTTTGAACCATTCCATTGTAGATTTTGCTTTATGTTTTGGATCATTGTCTTGTTGGAAGACAAATCTCCGTCCCAGTCTCAGGTCTTTTGCAGACTCCATCAGGTTTTCTTCCAGAATGGTCCTGTATTTGGCTCCATCCATCTTCCCATCAATTTTAACCATCTTCCCTGTCCCTGCTGAAGAAAAGCAGGCCCAAACCATGATGCTGCCACCACCATGTTTGACAGTGGGGATGGTGTGTTTCGCTGTGTTGCTTTTACGCCAAACATAACATTTTGCATTGTTGCCAAAAAGTTCAATTTTGGTTTCATCTGACCAGAGCACCTTCTTCCACATGTTTGGTGTGTCTCCCAGGTGGCTTGTGGCAAACTTTAAACGACACTTTTTATGGATATCTTTAAGAAATGGCTTTCTTCTTGCCACTCTTCCATAAAGGCCAGATTTGTGCAATATACGACTGATTGTTGTCCTATGGACAGAGTCTCCCACCTCAGCTGTAGATCTCTGCAGTTCATCCAGAGTGATCATGGGCCTCTTGGCTGCATCTCTATTCAGTCTTCTCCTTGTATGAGCTGAAAGTTTAGAGGGACGGCCAGGTCTTGGTAGATTTGCAGTGGTCTGATACTCCTTCCATTTCAATATTATCGCTTGCACAGTGCTCCTTGGGATGTTTAAAGCTTGGGAAATCTTTTTGTATCCAAATCCGGCTTTAAACGTCTTCACAACAGTATCTCGGACCTGCCTGGTGTGTTCCTTTTTCTTCATGATGCTCTCTGCACTTTTAACAGACCTCTGAGACTATCACAGTGCAGGTGCATTTATACGGAGACTTGATTACACACAGGTGGATTGTATTTATCATCATTAGTCATTTAGGTCAACATTGGATCATTCAGAGATCCTCACTGAACTTCCGGAGAAAGTTTGCTGCACTGAAAGTAAAGGGGCTGAATAATTTTGCACGCCCAATTGTTCAGTTTTTGATTTGTTAAAAAAGTTTGAAATATCCAATAAATGTCGTTCCACTTCATGATTGTGTCCCACTTGTTGTTGATTCTTCACAAAAAAATACAGTTTTATATCTTTATGTTTGAAGCCTGAAATGTGGCAAAAGGTCGCAAAGTTCAAGGGGGCCGAATACTTTGGCAAGGCACTGTATGACCTCAATTACCTCGACTAACCAGTGCCCCGCACATTGACTCGGTACCGGTACCCCCTGTTTATAGTCTCGCTATTGTTATTTTACTGCTGCTCTTTAATTACTTGTTCCTTTTATTTCTTATTCTTATTCGTATTTAAACTGCATTGTTGGTTAGGGGCTCGTAAGTAAGCATTTCACTAAGATCTACACCTCTTGTATTCGGCGCATGTGACTAATTCAATTTGATACGATTTGATTTTACAGTACAAAAGTTAAAGACAACAAGACTGTACTTGTGGGTGTGTGTGTGTGTGCACGCGTTTGTGTGTTCCCAGGCAGGTAGGCTGGAGGGAGGGGTGTGTGAGCTTCATACTTGGCTAAGTCAAAGCCTCAGGGAACAGGCAACAAACTGGTTGGTGGAGAATGAGGCCAGAAAGCGAGAGGGAAAGATTAAAGAGACAGCGCCCCAAGGACTTGGGCCTAACCCTGCTGACAACATGCAAACACTACCTGTCACTCAGCAGGCACCTTTTCCTGGTCTGTCTACAACAAGTCCTCAAAGGTTCCCTTCTAAATTCAACATAGTATGGACGAACGGCAATGTTTTTTTGACGCATTAATTCCGAGTGGTTACAAGCTAAACTTAAAAATGAACAGTTTAGGCATTAATTCCATGTGGTTACAAGGTAAACTTAAAAATGAACAGTTTAGGCATTAATTCCGAGTGGTTACAAGCTAAACTTAAAAATGAACAGTTTAGGCATTAATTCCATGTGGTTACAAGCTAAACTTAAAAATGAACAGTTTAGGCATTAATTCCGAGTGGTTACAAGCTAAACTTAAAAATGAACAGTTTAGGCATTAATTCCATGTGGTTACAAGCTAAACTTAAAAATGAACAGTTTAGGCATTAATTCTGCGTGGTTACAAGCTAAACTTAAAAATGAACAGTTTAGGCATTAATTCCATGTGGTTACAAGCTAAACTTAAAAATGAACAGTTTAGGCATTAATTCCGAGTGGTTACAAGCTAAACTTAAAAATGAACAGTTTAGGCATTAATTCCATGTGGTTACAAGCTAAACTTAAAAATGAACAGTTTAGGCATTAATTCTGCGTGGTTACAAGCTAAACTTAAAAATGAACAGTTTAGGCATTAATTCCATGTGGTTACAAGCTAAACTTAAAAATGAACAGTTTAGGCATTAATTCCATGTGGTTACAAGCTAAACTTAAAAATGAACAGTTTAGGCATTAATTCCATGTGGTTACAAGGTAAACCTAAAAATGAACAGTTTAGGCATTAATTCCGAGTGGTTACAAGCTAAACTTAAAAATGAACAGTTTAGGCATTAATTCCATGTGGTTACAAGGTAAACCTAAAAATGAACAGTTTAGGCATTAATTCCGAGTGGTTACAAGCTAAACTTAAAAATGAACAGTTTAGGCATTAATTCCGAGTGGTTACAAGCTAAACTTAAAAATGAACAGTTTAGGCATTAATTCCATGTGGTTACAAGGTAAACCTAAAAATGAACAGTTTAGGCATTAATTCCGAGTGGTTACAAGCTAAACTTAAAAATGAACAGTTTAGGCATTAATTCCGAGTGGTTACAAGCTAAACTTAAAAATGAACAGTTTAGGCATTAATTCCATGTGGTTACAAGCTAAACTTAAAAATGAACAGTTTAGGCATTAATTCCGAGTGGTTACAAGCTAAACTTAAAAATGAACAGTTTAGGCATTAATTCCATGTGGTTACAAGCTAAACTTAAAAATGAACAGTTTAGGCATTAATTCTGCGTGGTTACAAGCTAAACTTAAAAATGAACAGTTTAGGCATTAATTCCATGTGGTTACAAGCTAAACTTAAAAATGAACAGTTTAGGCATTAATTCCATGTGGTTACAAGCTAAACTTAAAAATGAACAGTTTAGGCATTAATTCCATGTGGTTACAAGGTAAACCTAAAAATGAACAGTTTAGGCATTAATTCCGAGTGGTTGGTCTTGTGCTTTAGGTTATTGTCCTGCTGAAAGGTGAATTTGTCTCCCAGTATCTGTTGGAAAGCAGACTAAACCAGGTTTTCCTCCAGGATTTTTGCCTGTGCTATTCCATTTTTTCTTATCCTAAAAAAACTCCCTAGTTCTTGCCAATGACAAGCATCCCCATAACATGATGCAGCCACCACCATGCTTAAAAATATGTAGAGTGGTACTCAGTGATGTGTTGGATTTCCCCCAAACATAATGCCTTGTATTCAGGACAAAAAGTTAATTTAGAATTTTTTTTTGCAGTATTACTTTAGTGCCTTGTTGCAAACAGGATGCATGTTTTGGAATATTTTTATTCTGTAGAGGCTTCCTCTTTTTCACTCTGTTATTCATGTTAGTATTGTAGAGCAAGTACAACGTTGTTGATCCATCCTCAGTTTTCTCCCATCACAGCCATTAAACTGTAAATGTTTTTAAAATCACCATTGGCCTCATGGTGAAATCCCTGAGCGATTTCTTTCCTTTACAGCAGCTGAGTTAGGAAGGACGCCTGTATCTTTGTAGTGACTGGGTGTATTGATGCACCATCCAAAGTGTAATTAATAACTTCACCATGCTCAAACGGACATTCATTGTCTGCTTTAAAAAAAATCTTTACCCATCTATCAATAACTGTCCTTCTTTGCGAGACATTGGAAAACCTCCCTGGTCTTTGTGGTTGAAATTCACTGCTGACGTACAGAGATGAGGTAGTCATTTAAAAATTATGTTAAACATTATTATTATTTCACATAGAGTGAATCCATGCAACTTATTATGTGACTTGTTAAACGGAATTTGACTTCTGAACGTATTTAGGCTTGTCATAACAAAGGGGTTGAATACTTATTGACTCAAGACATTTCAGCTTTTCATTTTTTAATGAATTTGTAAACATTTCTAAAAACATAATTCCACTTTGACATTATGGGATGTTGTGTGTAGATCAGTGACACAAAATCTAAATTAAATCAATTTTAAATTCAGGCTGTAACACAACAGTGTGTGGGGGGGGGGGGGGTGAATACTTTCTGAAGGCAATGTACCGTAAACATCATGCGAGGTTTGGATCAGTGAGTCAACATTAGGTATGGGCATTTGACATTTTTAAACTGTTCGAGCACTCGCATATTTTTTGGTTGAATAATTGAGTACTCAAAATGGAAAAAAAAATTTTTTTAAATGATAACATAAGGCCTGCATTGGAAAAATATATAAGTGCACATCTATCTATAGGCCTTTGTCAAAAGTGCACAATAATGTATAATTTCTCATAACCATTATAGATAACAAATCATAGTTGCTAAATTGGCACGTGTATATTAAAGTCAATAAAAAAGCAATAACAATTGATTTAAACCGTAATATCAACTGGTTACATTATATCGGGGAACACAGTCCTGAAAGAGGTCTGTAACCTCAGCAGTGGTGCTTGCTTGCAAATTACCGACTTTATTCTGCTTGTTCTGTGGAATTTTCGAAACGGATGAACAAGTCCACATTTTTTTAAAACAAATGTAATTAACCTTTATTTAACTAGGCAAGTAAGTTAAGAACAAATTCTTATTTACAATGACGGCCTACCCCAGCTGGGTCAATTGTGCACCGTCCTATGGGACTCCCAATCACAGCCAGATGTGATCCAGTCTGGATTCAAACCAGGGACTGCAGTGACACCTCTTGCACTAAAATGCAGTGCCTTAGACCGCTGCACCACTCAGGAGCCTATGCTTAATGATTCTGATGAAAATATGCTCTTTGTCTACATCAAAATCCTTTTCAGTCTCTCCTGGTAGCAGCCTGGGGCTAACACTGTCACTGACTACTGAACACCATAATTTAACACCTGGGATAACTCTGAAGACTTTAGGAAACTTTTAACTTAAAATCCAGGGAGCACCACAGTTTAGCTAATCCTTGACAGTCCCAGAGAGCTTACATAACAAGACCACTTAGACACCCAGCCTGCTTTGTGTTGACAGAGAGAAAGACCATTGATATGTAATTTCCCTGACAAGACTGGGCAGACAAGAATCACAGAAACCTGGTCTCTCCACCTCTCATTAACTACATGTACATTAAACCCTCTCCTCTCTAAAGCGGACTAAGACAGACCTGTAACTCAATCTCACTGAACCAAGTCTCCCCGAACCAAGTCTCACTGAACCAATTCTGACTAAACCATATCTCACTGAACCAAGTCTCACTGAACCAATTCTGACTAAACCATATCTCACTGAACCAAGTCTGATTGAACTTAGTCTGACTGAAACAAGTCTGATTGAACTTAGTCTGATTGAACTTAGTCTGACTGAAACAAGTCTGATTGAACCAGGTCTGACTGAAGCGCTTTATTTTCACCCTAGTCCTCATTGTTTCGGGGTAGCTGTGAGTTCATAGGTCATCTTAGAGCAGACTCAGCCTGAGTAACACCTGTCACCCAATCTTCTGGATCTCAATCTCACTCAAGGCCTTGTTTCACTGAAGCTATTTCTTTCAACCTAGTCCTTGGCGACAATTCCTCACTCTCTCTTTCTCTTTCTCCTGGCAGTGAGTTCATTTTATAGATGGGTTGTTTGTTTAGCAACAAAACCGACTTGTGTGGGAAAAAATAATGGGTTTGGCTTAGATTGTTGACAACATGTCAACTATATTTAGTCTCAAATGTTTATTGAATACATAAATACATTTGGACAATGAGCACTTGTTGTCACTCAAATACATTGCTACAGTTGATGGTTAGCTGGCTATTTTATGGTTGCCATGGTTGCAAAGACGTGAGAACAGTCAAAACATCAAAACAAGACATGGTATCAAGAACAAGATAAAACTAGCTGAAACCAGCCACTTACGATTCTCCACATGGCAGCTTCTTGTCATTGTTGCTAGCTATCTGGCCATTCAGAATCACAACAACAACACACAGACCGTCTGCCCCGTTGAAGCGCGCGCTTCGCACTTCATGACATTGTCAACTAACCGATCTATGAAAGCCATGCTTGTTTGAGCCTGTCAACTAAAGATTCAATTGTATAAAAACTTCATGGTAAAGCACTGCTATAACCCAAAACAAAAAAATAAAGTTTATTTTATTATATTCTATACAGGCTTATACAAAGACTGAGGTAGCCGGTGGAGAGAGTGGAGGGAGAGAGAGAGAAAGGGAGGGGAGAGAGAGAGAGAGAAAGGGAGGGGAGAGAGATGGAGAGAGGGGAGAGAGAGAAAGGGAGGGGTGAGAGATGGAGAGAGGGGAGAGAGATGGATAGGGGGGAGAGAGAAAGGGAGGGGTGAGAGATGGAGAGAGGGGAGAGAGAGAAAGGGAGGGGTGAGAGATGGAGAGAGGGGAGAGAGATGGAGATAGGGGGGAGAGAGAAAGGGAGGGGTGAGAGATGGAGAGAGGGGAGAGAGAGAAAGGGAGGGGTGAGAGATGGAGAGAGGGGAGAGAAATGGAGATAGGGGGGAGAGAGAAAGGGAGGTAGAGAATGGGAGAGAGGAGGGAGAGGGAGAGAGAAGAAAGGGAGAGGGGGAGAGAAGAAAGGGAGAAAGGGGAGAGAGATGGAAAGAGGGGGGAGAGAGAGAAAGGGAGTGGAGAATGGGAGAGAGAAGAGAGGGAGAGAGAAGAGAAGAGAGAGGGAGAGAGAGATGGAAAGAGGGGGGAGAGAGAGAAAGGGAGTGGAGAATGGGAGAGAGAAGAGAGAGAGAGAGGGAGTGGAGAATGGGAGAGAAAGGGAGAGGGAGAGAGAGAGATGAGTGGCAGAACTGGATCAGGTAGTTTTACACTGTATACAACACTAAACAATTAATCTAGAGTGGTCCCGCGTAGCTCCGGTGGTAGAGCATTGTGCTTGTGAGTTTGATTCCCAGGGGGACCAGTATGGGGAAAATAAGTAAGAGAATGTAGACATTCACTACTCTAAGTTGCTCTGGATAACTGCTAAATGACTCAAATTAATTGAATAAAAAATTATATAATTAGTACGAATTCATGCAAGTTGTTTACATGATTTGTTCATTTAATTTAACCAAAAAAAGTTAAGAATAAATCCAACTCCTGTATGTTGCTCAAAATCTAAGTATTTTAAATAATAATTTTTATTTTAAATAATATTTTAAGTTCTTGCAATAACTTGCAGCATGCCTGTTTTTAGAGGATTGTGGGTAATTCAACATTTGTAGACTTTATGATAATTTTACACAATGTGGAATACATGTTTGAAGAAAGAAAGGTATATTTATATAACAGTATTAAGCAGTTTGTTGTGGCATGAGGCAAATGCATCACATTGCAATGCAGTTCTACCGACAGTTGCTACTACAGGTGGATTGAGCACTGTCAATAGTTTGCTTATGTATCAAATCAAGTCAGTAAATTGTCTCTGAGCGCGGCAATGTAGTAGGTAGTCTACGGTTCATTTGAGTACCATGTCGCCATAGGAGGCTAGGTCCTACCTGAGGAGGTATAGTGTGTGGCTGAGCCGTTCTGTCGTGAAAGCGTCGAGGTTTTCTCGGCGAGCCGCATAGCAACCTGCTGCTGGACCCGCTTGGCCCGGGTCATCTCATCCGACAGGTTACCCCCTTTCCCCTCGAGTTGGATCTCGGACGGGACCGCGTAAGTACTGACGGCGGTATTGGGCTGCAAAGCAGACAGAAAGACATGATCTTGAGCCCCGAAACTCATTGTCGAAACTCGGAAGGCAATTTAAAAGTTCCAAGGATTCCAACCGAGAGCGCAATGTGTGTTTCTCGTCTAAACAATTTCTGATCTGGAAATAATTAATTTGGTCATCGGTAAAGTCGGTATTCGGTGTTGAGTTGCTCGTTCCTGTGTGAGATACTTTTCTTACGACTGCTCCCTCGGTAATGAACTATACAGTATATGCTGAAATAACAACGGGGTGGAGTCTGTGAGGGAGAGTAGGCTACCTGGCACAGGAAAATAAACTCTCTCATTGAGTACCTGTTACATGCACACAATAATGCGATTATTGTGGATAGTTAGATTCATATAGTAGTTATTGCTTTGCTAAGAAGAACGATTCCCCTAATCATTATGTTTACATGGACACATCTGAAAAAGGCTACATGATGGCACTCTGATAAATGCAGAACATCGCCAATCAAAAGAAACTTTCTAGCACACTGGTCATGTGCTTCATTTGTAAATCGGGAGGTGCCGGAACTAACAGTAAGCGGGAGAGGGGGGTGACCTGGGAAGCTCTGAGGTACGGGACATCATGAGGAAAAACAACAACAACAACATATCTAACTAACAAAGCATTGCATGCATATCATCTCATTTGCGTAGTTGGCATAGGGCAATAGAGTAGAGGTATTTATACATGGGGAACATTCTAGTAGCCTAGGGTCCGGAAATAAATTGGTAAGGGAAAATATGTTTATTTTTATAAACGCATTTCATGCAATTTTACATAATTTTACACGACTGGAGACTTAATTTTTCTTTAATGCCGCACAAATGATCGAAATGACAGACTACTTTGACAAAAAAAAACGACCTTGAATCTATCAATAACCTAGGGCTAGGTGTTTGGAGACACACGTTGTAGGCTACAATATGAAGAGGAAATTATAGTCCTTAAACATGCGTTCCAGTTTCACTGACTCGCCCCTATGATGCGCATCTCACTCACCGGCGATGGCGGACGCGTTTTTAAACAATATTTTGAAGTTGATTAAATATTTTTGGTAGCAGACAGATTAGCATTTTTTTTTCAGCAGTAGCCATTTGGTTTCCAACCGGTGTTTTCTCCCGATTGTATTTGACATATTGCGAAAGGCTTGTTTTGACCGCATGCTTGTTCACTGACAGATTTGCCGCGCGTCCCCGAATGTAGGCCATGCCATGTTATTGGGTTACGCACAATCCACAGCAATTAAATCAACTGTTGATCCTCTGTGGCAAAAATGACGGGCATTTGCATGGTGTAGTAGGACATTCTGAATCATTTAATTTATTTCTGAACATCAGTTATTCAATAGCTAACTTTGGCAAATATATTTCAATTCCAGATCCCTTTTCCAGAACCCTCAGCGCGTCTATGATTCTATAAACAAATAAATGAGGAAGTGCAACGCTGAAAATAGGAGAATTGTAGGATCATGGCTATCAGAGCAGAGCGAGGGAGGCAGATCATACAAAGTGAATCTCATTCTAGTTCTGTGAGAGATACAGGCGCACTACTCACACAGCTATGGCCACGCATTGGTCTCAAACAAAGGTTACAATGTTACGCAAACCACAAACACTGGCCGACCCAACCCGAATCAACTCTTAGAATATCAGGCCGTGGGGCAGGACAATTAACAAAGAGGTAACTCGAATTAACTTTGATCGGAGAGGTGCCGAATCCTGTTCCGGCAGGCTCACCTTAAGCACTGCAGCGATGTTATCTTTGGGAAGCATATTTGATTCTGATTTCGGACATATAAAGTGTGTAAGAATTTGTTACGAACTTCACTCGCGCAGCAGTCTAAGGCACCTCATCTCAGTGCTAGAGTCACTAGAGACCCTGGTTCGATTCCGGGCTGTATCACAACCGGTCGTGATCCCATAACGTGGAGCACAATTCTCCCAGCATTTATATATCCTAATAATTCGAAAGACTGCTCGGAAAACCAGGTGTTTTTAAACCGTGTAATGCTTACTTCGAGTTTGACTTTATACCAATTAAGATAAGAAGAATAATGTGTTTCCATGACTATTGCATAATCTACCTACTACCAAAATCAAATTAATAGCGAATTATTACTGTGCATGTAAAGGTACTCTGAATGTAGACCGGGGCACGTTGTCACACTTAACCACTGTAGATTTCTCAGCATTGTTATTGATGAATAGATTAAAGTAAGCATTTCACTGTAATGTCTACTATTGTTGTATTCGGTGCATGTGACAAATACAATTTGATTTGATTAGAAAAAAGTTACTTTTACATCTTTTATAACATAAATTAAAGTTGCACTATGTAGAAATTGCTCCTCCACCATGTCCTGGTTGCTAAAACTGTAATAGTTTGCCTAATTTCAGTTTATGTGACACAATAAGTTAGTATAGTATAGAGAATCATTGAACCATCTTTTATTTATATTTATTTCACCTTTATTTAAACCAGGTAGGCTAGTTGAGAACACCTTTATTTAAATAAAGGTGTTCTCAACTAGCATACCTGGTTTAAATAAAGGTGTTCTCAACTAGCTTACCTGGTTTAAATAAAGGTGTTCTCAACTAGCTTACCTGGTTTAAATAAAGGTGTTCTCAACTGGCCTCCCTGGTTAAATAAAGGTGTTCTCAACTAGCATACCTGGTTTAAATAAAGGTGTTCTCAACTAGCTTACCTGGTTTAAATAAAGGTGTTCTCAACTAGCTTACCTGGTTTAAATAAAGGTGTTCTCAACTGGCTTACCTGGTTTAAATAAAGGTGTTCTCAACTGGCTTACCTGGTTAAATAAAGGTGTTCTCAACTGGCTTACCTGGTTTAAATAAAGGTGTTCTCAACTGGCTTACCTGGTTTAAATAAAGGTGTTCTCAACTGGCTTACCTGGTTAAATAAAGGTGTTCTCAACTAGCTTACCTGGTTTAAATAAAGGTGTTCTCAACTGGCTTACCTGGTTTAAATAAAGGTGTTCTCAACTGGCTTACCTGGTTAAATAAAGGTGTTCTCAACTAGCTTACCTGGTTTAAATAAAGGTGTTCTCAACTGGCTTACCTGGTTTAAATAAAGGTGTTCTCAACTGGCTTACCTGGTTAAATAAAGGTGTTCTCAACTGGCTTACCTGGTTTAAACCAGGTAAGCTAGTTGAGAACACCTTTATTTAACCAGGTAAGCTAGTTGAGAACGAGTTCTCATTTACAACTGCGACCTGGCCAAGATAAAGCAAAGCAGTGAGACACAAACAACAACAACACAGAGTTACACATAAAAACAAATGGCGTGAGGAGGTAAAGGCACTAAAATAGGCCATAGTGAACAAGAACAGGAAGCATAGAAATAGCACACATAGAACTGATCTACCGCTTCTTAGACTTGCGTTCAGGTGGAATGACAGATCTATAACACACATTTCTATGTAACCTTTTTTTTCAGGTTCGCCCCCCCCAAAAAGTTACACATTGCCATTTTTAAGTTATTATTGGTAGAGTAACACTCTGATCAGTTGTGACATCTTGCCCCGTAGCTGGGCAAGTTATCACACAGTATGGGGCCAGATGTGCTAACAGATGACACTGTTGTGCTGTTAGTGTCAAAAGCATTGTGCTTATCACCTGATACTATTTGAAGTAAGAATATTCTGAAATTATATAATAATAACTAGATTATTGCAAGTATATCTAATTTCTCTGCTTATTGGAGATAAATACACTTTATTAGGGTTTGTCCTTTATAAATGAACTGAACACGTTTCTTTATTGCAACATATTAGAATAAAATATTTTGTTTGACAAAACATTTATAATTTAAAAAGCTGTGTGTGTGTCTGTGTGTGTCTGTGTGTGTCTGTGTGTGTGTGTGTGTGTCTGTGTGTGTGTGTCAAATCAAATCAAATTGTATTGGTCACATACACATGGTGAGCAGATGTTATTGCGAGTGTAGCGAAATGCTTGTGCTTCTAGTTCCCAACAGTGCAGCCATATCTAACAATTCTACAATAACTCCTTAATACACACAAATCTAAGTAAAGGGATGGAATAAGAATATATACATATAAATATATGGATGAGAAATGACAGAACGGCATAGGCTAAGATGCAGTAGATGGTATAAAATACAGATTATTTCACTTATAATTCACTGTATCACAATTCCAGTGGGTCAGAAGTTTACATACACTAAGTTGACTGTGCCTTTAAACTGCTTGAAAAATTCCAGATGAGATGAGTAATGCAAGACATGTAAACATTATTAAAGTGGCATTATTAAAATGACTAGTGATTAATTTATTAAAGTAGGCAGATTTCAAGTGTGTATGTAGGCAGCAGCCTCTCTGTGCTAGTGATGGCTCTTTAACAGTTTGATGGCCTTGAGATAGAAGCTGTTTTTCAGTCTATCGGTCCCAGCTTTGATGCACCTGTACTGATCTCGCCTTCTGGATGGTAGCGGGGTGAACACACAGTGGCTCGGATGGTTGTTATCCTTGATGATATTTTTGGCCTTCCTGTGACATTGGGTGGTGTAGGTGTCCTGGAGGGCAGGTCGTTTGCCCCCGGTGATGTGTTGTGCAGACCGCACTACCTTCTGGAGAGCCTTGCCGTTGAGGGCGGAGCAGTTGCCGTACCAGGCAGACGGGATTCTCTCAATTGTGCATCTGTAAAAGTTGGTGAGAGTTTCATGGATGGACCTTTTCCACCTTCTCCACTGCTGTCCCGTCTGCTGTTTCCTGAAGTCCATCTCCTTTGTTTTGTTGACGTTGAGTGAGAGGTTGTTTTCCTGACACCACACTCTGAGTGCCCTCACCTCCTCCCTGTAGGCTGTCTCGTTGTTGTGTCGTCTGCAAACTTGATGATTGAGTTGGAGGTGTGCATGGCCACGCAATCATGGGTGAACAGGGAGTACAGGAGGGGGCTGAGCACACCCTTGTGGGGCCCCAGTTGAGGATCAGCGAAGTGGAGATGTTGTTTCCTACCTTCACCACCTGGGGGGCGGCCCGTCAGGAAGTCCAGGACCCAATTGCACAGCGCAGGGTTTATTTTTTTAATTTTTTTAACCTTTATTTAATTAGGCAAGTCAGTTAAGAACAAATTCTTATATTCAATGACGGCCTAGGAACAGTGGGTTAACTGCCTGTTCAGGGGCAGAACGACAGATTTGTACCTTGTCAGCTCGGGGGTTAGAACTTGCAACCTTCCGGTTACTAGTCCAACGCCCCAATCTTAAGACCCAGGGCCTCAAGCTTAATGATGAGCTTGGAGGGTATCATGGTGTTGAATTCTGAGCTGTAGTCAATTAACAGCATTCTTAGGTTAAATAAAGGTTCAATAAAAAAACATCATGATGACAGAAGTGAGTGCTACGGGGTGGTAGTAATTTAGTTCAGTTACCTTTGCCTTCTTGGGTACAGGAACAATGGTGGCCATCTTGAAGCATGTGGGGACAGCAGACTGGGATAGAGAGAGATTGAAAATGTCCATAAACACACCAGCCAGTTGGTCTGCACATGCTCTGGGGACGCAGCTATGGATCCCCTCTGGGCCAGCAGCTTTACGAGGGTTAACACGTTTAAAAGTCTTACACACGTCGGCCATGTAGAAGGAGAGCCCACAGTCCTTTGTAGCGGGCTGCGTCGGTGGCACTGTGTTATCCTCAAAGCGGGCAAAGAAGGTGTTTAGTTTGTCTGGAAGCAAGACGTTGGTGTCCGTGACTTGGCTGGTTTTCCCTTTGTAATCTGTGATTGTCTGTAGACCCTGCCACATACGTCTCGTGTCTGAGCCGTTGAATTGCAACTCCACTTTGTCTCTATACTGACATTTTTCTTGTTTGTTTGCCTTGCGGAGGGAATAACTACACTATTTGTATCCGGCCATATTCCCAGTCACCTTTACATGGTTAAATGCGGTGGTTCGTGCTTTCAGTTTTGTAAGAATGCCGCCATCTCTCCACGGTTTCTGGTTAGGGTAGGTTTTAATAGTCACAGTATGCCACTACACTTCCTTACTCACCGAGTATTATTCTCTGAGGCTACCTGGAACACATCCCAGTCCGCGTGATCAAAACAATCTTGAAGCGTGGATTCCGATTGGTCAGATCAGCGTTGAATAGTCCTTAGCACGGGTACATCCTGTTTGAGTTTCTGTGTATAGGACGGGAGGAGCAAAATGGAGTCGTAGTTGGATTTGCCGAAAGGATGGCTGGGGAGGGCTTTGTATGCATTGCGGAAGTTAGAGTAGCAGTGATCGAGTGTTTTTCAGCGCGAGTGCTACAGAATTTAGGTAGCCCTGTTCTCAAATTTTCTTTAAAAAAATCCCCATCTACAATAAATACAGCCTCAAGATATATTGTTTCCAGTTTGCATAGAGTCCAGTGAA
This sequence comes from Oncorhynchus mykiss, assembly GCF_057628025.1. Classification (NCBI taxonomy): domain Eukaryota; kingdom Metazoa; phylum Chordata; class Actinopteri; order Salmoniformes; family Salmonidae; genus Oncorhynchus; species Oncorhynchus mykiss. Next base: position 7,010,149 of record NC_143025.1, on the reverse strand, counting down.
GTTCCTTGAGGGCCATTGTGGTATCGGCTTGAGGGGAGATATACACGGCTGTGACAATAACCAAGCAGAATTCACTTGGGAGATAATAGGGTCGGCATTTGATTGTGAGGAATTCAAGGTCAGGTGAACAAAAGGACTTGAGTTCTTGTATGTTGTTACAATTACACCATGAGTCATTAATCATGAAACATAGATCCCCGCCCTTCTTCTTCCCGGAGAGATGTTTAGTCCTGTCGGTGCGATGTGTGTGTGTGTGTGTGTGTGTGAGAGAGAGAGAGAGAGACAGTGAGAGTGAGTGAGATTTTTCATGTTAGTTCAATTTGAGCCTTCCGTTTCATGCAATGGATATGCAGGGTCAGAGGCTTCAATAGGTTTCACATGTGACAACAAGCCCCGAAAACAGTGTGACAACAAGCCCCGAAAACAGTGTGACAACAAGCCCCGAAAACAGTGTGACAACAAGCCCCGAAAACAGTGTGACAACAAGCCCCGAAAACAGTGCGACAACAAGCCCCGGCCAGACTCTCATGACAAATATTTTTTCCCTGAGAACGTACAGTAGCTTGACACCGCCATTCAAACTCAACATTACATAAGTTGACCATCGCCTTATTGTATCATACTGTGTATTTTTTTGTGGTTCCTTGTTGATCAAATATTTATAAAAAAAAAAACACACAAAAAACAAGATTTCTACATTCTACATTTAGGTATGAAAAACACAAAAGTTGTCCTCGTCTCAAACTGTTTTAACCTAGACTGTTGAAACCAACATAGCTAACCTCTAATCAAGAGGGCAAACCTTTGTCTAACTGGACGTTTTAAACAAAACCTTTTTTTTTTTAGTTTCAGAGTAAAAGTCCCCTGTTACAACATGCCCCAGTCTCCCCTAATGTGTATTTCCAGGTGGATGGACCAATAGAACTGAAGACTGAATAGAAATAATTATAATAACATTAAAAAAATAGCATTATTCATATTTACAGTATACTGCTATGAATAATAACAATAATATGAATAATAACAAAAAATAGTCTAATCATAGGTTAATCATATGTGATTACACTTTTGTTTCTACAATTTCAATCACTTTTTTTTTTAAATTTAGTAATATATTCTGATATTGATCCAAATACACTTTTAAACCAAGTTTGAATTGATTTGAGCCTATCACACAGCGTAGGCAGTCTGACATCAGAGCATGTGTGGCATAACAAGGTGTGGTGCAGTACAGGCCTACTCTGTGATTAAAGCTCTGACTCACACACCTCTGTTGTGCCTGGCGTATTTATCTTAGCATAGCAACAGGCCGTCAGGCTGTCTGATCAATGTGCAACAGTGCTGCAGGTGTGTGATCATTTCCTGTAGAGAAATTACATTGCTTTTAGTAGACAGAAATGATCTGTCTATTTCTACTCATAACTCATTGTTAGGTCCAGTGTCTTCTCATCTCAATGTGTTCAAGTGGATCAACATGTAATAAGGTCCAGTGTGTGTCAGAGCAGGGTAGTGATCAACCATTCCCTAAAGAATGGGAGGAAGTCAAGGTTCCTATTAGATCTCATTTGTTTAGAGCAGGTCTAGGGAGCAGGAGGTAACCTAGTGTAACAGAGCAGGATGTAACCTAGTGTATCAGAGCAGGTCTAGGGAGCAGGAGGTAACCTAGTGTAACAGAGCAGGATGTAACCTAGTGTAACAGAGCAGGATGTAACCTAGTGTAACAGAGCAGGTCTAGGGAGCAGGAGGTAACCTAGTGTAACATAGCAGGTCTAGGGAGCAGGAGGTAACCTAGTGTAACAGAGCAGGATGTAACCTAGTGTAGCAGAGCAGGATGTAACCTAGTGTATCAGAGCAGGTCTAGGGAGCAGGAGGTAACCTAGTGTAACATAGCAGGTCTAGGGAGCAGGAGGTAACCTAGTGTAACAGAGCAGGAGGTAACCTAGTGTAACAGAGCAGGAGGTAACCTAGTGTAACAGAGCAGGTCTAGGGAGCAGGAGGTAACCTACTGTAACAGAGCAGGATGTAACCTAGTGTAACAGAGCAGGATGTAACCTAGTGTAACAGACCAGGAGGTAACCTAGTGTAACAGAGCAGGATGTAACCTAGTGTAACAGAGCAGGTCTAGGGAGCAGGAGGTAACCTAGTGTAACAGAGCAGGATGTAAACTAGTGTAGCAGAGCAGGATGTAACCTAGTGTAACAGAGCAGGAGGTAACCTAGTGTAGCAGAGCAGGATGTAACCTAGTGTAACAGAGCAGGATGTAACCTAGTGTAACAGACCAGGAGGTAACCTAGTGTAACAGAGCAGGATGTAACCTAGTGTAACAGAGCAGGTCTAGGGAGCAGGAGGTAACCTAGTGTAACAGAGCAGGATGTAACCTAGTGTAGCAGAGCAGGATGTAACCTAGTGTAACAGAGCAGGAGGTAACCTAGTGTAGCAGAGCAGGATGTAACCTAGTGTAACAGAGCAGGAGGTAACCTAGTGTAACAGAGCAGGAGGTAACCTAGTGTAACAGAGCAGGAGGTAACCTAGTGTAACAGAGCAGGTCTAGGGAGCAGGAGGTAACCTAGTGTAACAGAGCAGGTCTAGGGAGCAGGAGGTAACCTAGTGTAACAGAGCAGGATGCAACCTAGTGTAACAGAGCAGGAGGTAACCTAGTGTAACAGAGCAGGTCTAGGGAGCAGGAGGTAACCTAGTGTAACAGAGCAGGTCTAGGGAGCAGGAGGTAACCTAGTGTAACAGAGCAGGATGTAACCTAGTGTAACAGAGCAGGAGGTAACCTAGTGTAACAGAGCAGGAGGTAACCTAGTGTAACAGAGCAGGATGTAACCTAGTGTAACAGAACAGGTCTAGGGAGCAGGAGGTAACCTACTGTAACAGAGCAGGAGGTAACCTAGTGTAACAGAGCAGGTCTAGGGAGCAGGAGGTAACCTAGTGTAACAGAGCAGGTCTAGGGAGCAGGAGGTAACCTAGTGTAACAGAGCAGGATGCAACCTAGTGTAACAGAGCAGGAGGTAACCTGGTGTAACAGAGCAGGTCTAGGGAGCAGGAGGTAACCTAGTGTAACAGAGCAGGTCTAGGGAGCAGGAGGTAACCTAGTGTATTACCCCTGTCTCCCAAATGCCCTGACATAGCAACCCTACACTGAACCCCTTTTAGCCCTTAATAACAAACTGCATTTCGCCGTGGCAGCTGTCCATGTCCTTCTTCAGAGTCCAATCATTTTGTGTCAATCAGCAATAATAATAGCATTCGTTAACCACTAGGAATAGAAACAGTCCAATGAGGCTGCTGAAAGTTTTATACATTCAAATATTGTGTAAATATCTGTAAATAAATTCATAGTAACAAACCCCGTTATTAAGCACTCAAGTCCCCGAATAGCGTCCACTTGCTAGCTAATAGCAGCCATATCTCTTCACCCACCATCGCCATTAAGTCTTAGAGGATGGTGATCAGGACAGGTAGATCTCAGGTAAGGTTCTCTGTTGTGAGAGAGTGATTCCCCCCCCACCCCACCCCCCCCCCCCCCACACACACACGCAAAACAAAACAAGTGATAATATGTTTATAGAGGATTCCTCATCGTCAACGCCCTCACAACTATCTTGGCTTTGGTATGGAGCGAGCGTTAACTCCTCAGGCCCTGTCTCTCTACCGTATTCACCAGAGTAACACCAGCATGAGAGGGAGGAAGGTGGGGGCGGTGAGAAAGAGGAGAGAAATTGAGGGAGAGAGAGAGAGAGAGAGAGAAAGAGAGAGAGAGAGAGAAATTAGGGTGTGTTTGTGTGAGTTTGTGAGTGTGTGTGACCGATACACAGATAAAGAGTGTGCTTTTGTGTGTGTGTGTGTGTGTGTGTGCGTGTGCGTGTGCGTGTGTGTGTGCGTGTGTGTGTGTGTGTGTGTGTGTGTGACAGATATACAGATAAAGAGAGTGTGTGTGTGTGTGTGTGACAGATATATAGATAGAGAGAGAGTGTGTGTGACAGACAGACAGACAGAGAGACAGACAGACAGACAGACAGACAGACAAAGAGAGTATGTGTGTGTTTGTGCAGTGGTATAAAGTACTTAGGTAAACATAATTGAAGTACTACTTAAGTAGTTTTTGGGGGGTATCTGTACTTTACTATTTATATATTTTTTGACAACTTTTACTTCACTACATTCCTAAAGGAAAAAAAATACTTTATACAATTTGAATGTTTAGCAGGACAGGAAAATGGTCCAATTCACGCACTTATCAAGAGAACATCCCTGGTCATCTCTACTGCTCTTATCAAGAGAACATCCCTGGTCATCTCTACTGCTCTTATCAAGAGAACATCCCTGGTCATCTCTACTGCTCTTATCAAGAGAACATCCCTGGTCATCTCTACTGCCCTTATCAAGAGAACATCCCTGGTCATCTCTACTGCTCTTATCAAGAGAACATCCCTGGTCATCTCTACTGCCCTTATCAAGAGAACATCCCTGGTCATCTCTACTGCCCTTATCAAGAGAACATCCCTGGTCATCTCTACTGCTCTTATCAAGAGAACATCCCTGGTCATCTCTACTGCTCTTATCAAGAGAACATCCCTGGTCATCTCTACTGCCCTTATCAAGAGAACATCCCTGGTCATCTCTACTGCCCTTATCAAGAGAACATCCCTGGTCATCTCTACTGCCCTTATCAAGAGAACATCCCTGGTCATCCCTACTGAACTTATCAAGAGAACATCCCTGGTCATCTCTACTGCCCTTATCAAGAGAACATCCCTGGTCATCTCTACTGCTATCCGTAAAATGTAATAAAACAAGAACATGATGTTGTCTGGTTTGCTTAATATAAGGAATTGGAAATTATTTATACTTGTACTTTTACTTTTTACTGGGTGACTTTCACTTTTACTTCAGTCATTTTCTATTAAGGTATCTTTACTTTTACTCAAGTATGACAATTGGGTACTTTTTCCACCACTGTGTGTGTGTGTGTGTGTGTGTGCGTGTGTGTTTGTGTGTGTGTGTGTGTACGTCTGACATCGAACACAAGGATGCTGTGTGAAGAGATACATCTGATTAGGAAGAATCTGATATCAGACCAGGATAGAGTTTCATGTCATGTTATAATGTTTTTATGTTTGAATGTTTTTATGTAATCTATACCCATATCCTCATCACACTGAACAGACAAAGACAATGAAGACAGACATAGAGATCCATATTTGAAAATGAAAGAGAGCCGCACACTCCAGGAGCTCAGATGCAAAAATGTAATTACCAACGTTTCGACAGCCAAGCTGTCTTCATCAGGGTATAATCACAAACACTGCGGGATGACTCGTTTATGTCATGTCAAAAGACACAGGTGTCTGTAATCATGGCCAAGAGCGGCCTAATATCATTGGTTAATTATCAAATATTAAAATGGCATACAAAGAACAGCATACAAAAAATACAAATGGATAGCAAACGATCATAGATTAATTTGACTACACAAGCTTACAAACAATTACAATGGCAAAGTCACATTAATCACAAGAATGGCTTCAGATCAAAGTCTACGTTGAGACCGAAGGGAGCAAGGGTCTTTAAGTTAAAGATCCATGCAGCCTCTCGTTTTAACAATAAATAATATGTAGAGATCCACATTGACAGATGGAGAAAAGAGAGAAAAGAGCACACTTTTCCTCCAGTGGCAGCTCTGTTGTATGGAGAGCTACGCCAACGAAGTTCCACTGGGTTTCCCCTTCGAGGAGCCGTGTCGTAGACTGTTGTCACGTTCTGACCTCAGTTCCTTCGTCATTGTCTTTGTTTTAGGTTGATCAGGCCGTGAGTTGGGGTTGGGTAGTCTATGTTATTTTTTCTATGTTGTGGTTTTGTGTTTGGCCTGGTATGGTTCTCAATCAGAGGCAGGTGTCGTAGCCTTTTCCCACCTGTGTTTTGTGGGTGTTTATTTCCTGTTTTTACAGTTTTTTATGTCACCTTACAGAACTGTTTCGGGTTTCGTTTCATTCTCTTTGTTGTTTTGTTTAGTGTTCTGAGTTTTAATAAATATCATCATGAACACAAACCACGCTGCGCTTTGGTCCTCACGTGAGTTGGGGTGGGTAGTCTATGTTCTTTTTTCTATGTTGTGATTGTGTTTGGCCTGGTTTGGTCCTCACGTGAGTTGGGGTGTGTAGTCTATGTTCTTTTTTCTATGTTGTGATTGTGTTTGGCCTGGTATGGTCCTCACGTGAGTTGGGGTGTGTAGTCTATGTTCTTTTTTCTATGTTGTGATTGTGTTTGGCCTGGTATGGTCCTCACGTGAGTTGGGGTGTGTAGTCTATGTTCTTTTTTCTATGTTGTGATTGTGTTTGGCCTGGTATGGTCCTCACGTGAGTTGGGGTGTGTAGTCTATGTTCTTTTTTCTATGTTGTGATTGTGTTTGGCCTGGTATGGTCCTCACGTGAGTTGGGGTGTGTAGTCTATGTTCTTTTTTCTATGTTGTGATTGTGTTTGGCCTGGTTTGGTCCTCACGTGAGTTGGGGTGTGTAGTCTATGTTCTTTTTTCTATGTTGTGATTGTGTTTGGCCTGGTATGGTCCTCACGTGAGTTGGGGTGTGTAGTCTATGTTCTTTTTTCTATGTTGTGATTGTGTTTGGCCTGGTTTGGTCCTCACGTGAGTTGGGGTGGGTAGTCTATGTTCTTTTTTCTATGTTGTGATTGTGTTTGGCCTGGTTTGGTCCTCCTCTCCTTCCACCACAGACGGCTGTTACAACTGTGGAGTCTTAAGAGGACTTATTACCACCCGGGTTTTCTTTCGCTTTTAAGTGAGTTATCTCACAGACAAAATACCTGGATTCAATCGGATCGAGCCGTTGACCTCGGCGGTAGCCGACACACCCTCCTTTCCGCTGATGTGTTTTGGCGTGTCGGAGGTGTTAAACTTCGTTGGAGATGTCAAATCAGTGAGCAGCTGCCCTTGATCATTGTCCCGAAGCCACGCCCGTCCCACTGGCGTTTCAGAATGACATAAGCGTAGGCTACAGAGAAATAGTAGAAAATCGTTATCAAATCAAAATGTTATTGGTCACACACACGTGTTTAGCAGATGTTATTGGTCACACACACGTGTTTAGCAGATGTTATTGGTCACACACACGTGTTTAGCAGATGTTATTGGTCACACACACGTGTTTAGCAGATGTTATTGGTCACACACACGTGTTTAGCAGATGTTATTGGTCACACACACGTGTTTAGCAGATGTTATTGGTCACACACACGTGTTTAGCAGATGTTATTGGTCACACACACGTGTTTAGCAGATGTTATTGGTCACACACACGTGTTTAGCAGATGTTATTGGTCACACACACGTGTTTAGCAGATGTTATTGGTCACACACACGTGTTTAGCAGATGTTATTGGTCACACACACGTGTTTAGCAGATGTTATTGGTCACACACACGTGTTTAGCAGATGTTATTGGTCACACACACGTGTTTAGCAGATGTTATTGGTCACACACACGTGTTTAGCAGATGTTATTGGTCACACACACGTGTTTAGCAGATGTTATTGGTCACACACACGTGTTTAGCAGATGTTATTGGTCACACACACGTGTTTAGCAGATGTTATTGGTCACACACACGTGTTTAGCAGATGTTATTGGTCACACACACGTGTTTAGCAGATGTTATTGGTCACACACACGTGTTTAGCAGATGTTATTGGTCACACACACGTGTTTAGCAGATGTTATTGGTCACACACACACGTGTTTAGCAGATGTTATTGGTCACACACACGTGTTTAGCAGATGTTATTGGTCACACACACGTGTTTAGCAGATGTTATTGGTCACACACACGTGTTTAGCAGATGTTATTGCGGGTGTAGCGGAAAAACGGAATACATTTAAGTACAAGGTCAGGAGCCACTTGTGGATTCGACAGTTCTGACACAGTTCCAAAACAAACGCAATGCGGATGTCGGCTAAAGCGGATCTGATTGAATAGAGACCCTAAGTATTCATATATTAAAAATGCAAGGTAAACCCTTAAACCCTAGAACATTATAACATTATAATTATTAGCCATGTATAACATATTGATAAGCATTATTATATTGATCAGTCCAGATACTATGATTCATTTGGCTACAACAGGTGTATAGCCAATTGTTTTCTTCCTAGCAGATGATCAGAGCCCAGAACAGACTTCAGAGGAACAGTAGCTGAGAGACCGTCCACTACAGGGTGTTGACACAGAGAGACCGTCCACTACAGGGTGTTGACTCAGAGAGACCATCCACTACAGGGTGTTGACACAGAGAGACCATCCACTACAGGGTGTTGACTCAGAGAGACCGTCCACTACAGGGTGTTGACACAGAGAGACCGTCCACCACAGGGTGTTGACACAGAGAGACCGTCCACCACAGGGTGTTGACTCAGAGAGACCGTCCACTACAGGGTGTTGACACAGAGAGAACATCCACTACAGGGTGTTGACTCAGAGAGACCGTCCACCACAGGGTGTTGACTCAGAGAGACCGTCCACTACAGGGTGTTGACACAGAGAGACCGTCCACCACAGGGTGTTGACTCAGAGAGACCGTCCACCACAGGGTGTTGACTCAGAGAGACCGTCCACTACAGGGTGTTGACTCAGAGAGACCATCCACTACAGGGTGTTGACTCAGAGAGGGTGTTGACTCAGAGAGACCGTCCACTACAGGGTGTTGACACAGAGAGACCATCCACTACAGGGTGTTGACTCAGAGAGACCATCCACTACAGGGTGTTGACACAGAGAGACCATCCACTACATGGTGTTGACTCAGAGAGGGTGTTGACTCAGAGAGACCATCCACTACAGGGTGTTGACTCAGAGAGACCGTCCACTACAGGGTGTTGACACAGAGAGACCATCCACTACAGGGTGTTGACACAGAGAGACCATCCACTACAGGGTGTTGACACAGAGAGACCATCCACTATAGGGTGTTGACTCAGAGAGACCGTCCACCACAGGGTGTTGACTCAGAGAGACCGTCCACCACAGGGTGTTGACTCAGAGAGACCGTCCACCACAGGGTGTTGACTCAGAGAGACCATCCACTACAGGGTGTTGACTCAGAGAGACCGTCCACTACAGGGTGTTGACTCAGAGAGACCATCCACTACAGGGTGTTGACTCAGAGAGACCGTCCACCACAGGGTGTTGACTCAGTCACCATGTAGTACAAAAGAGTCAAGGAAAGTGAGTGGTCGAGGGTGAGGAGAGGAGGGTGCAAGCATCTGTGACAGAGGGAGATTATAGGAGGGGGAGTTTCCGGGTGCCTTTTTCCACCTACGGTATTGTGGTGAATTCAAGGGGTAGCCGTTATCGGGACTTGAACCTGGGTCCCTGAGAGTGTCAGCCCAATAGCTGTTACTCTACGAGGTCTAAACCTCTAGATAAGGTTGCTAGATTTTGTACAAATTTTGTACTAGATTGTGTACTTGTTGATGGTATGTTTAATCATCTCTATCACATCTATAACAATTATATTAAGAGGTAAATATATATATGTGTATATATATATGATATATGTATCTATGATGATACAGAATTATTAAGTCGCGGAGAAAATAATAACTATAATCAAAGGTTCTGAATTAATACTAAGATGGTTGTCAGCAGCAGAAGTGTTGTCAATATTTACACTGCTGATCCATACATCCTGATGTAGTGTTTTAATACAGAGACAGAGAGAGAGAGAGAGAGACACCCAGTTGAGATGTTCGTAACTTCTACATACCGTAACCACGACAACTGGAATGCTAACAGGACACACACATTTTAACTTATTTGTTTGATTCAACATTATATTATTATATTATATATTACATTATATTTAACTAAGGCGAGTCGGTTAAGAACAAATTCTTATTTACAATGACGGCCTACCCCCCCCCCCCTCCCGGCCAAACCCGGACGACGCTGGGCCAATTGTGCGCCGCCCTATGGGACTCCCAATCACTGCCGGATGTGATACAGCCTGGATTCAAACCGGGGACTATAGTGACACCTCTTGCACTGAGATGCATTGCCTCTTAGACCGCTGCGACACTCGGGAGCCCAAAACAAGTAAAAATGTTTTATTATGATTGCTCAGGGTAATCTTGGTTAGAGTTCCTGTGGTAAATTGGCTCGTCATCTCGGCAACCCAGAACAAAAAAAATCTCAGCTATGTTATGGCTATATCGGTCCATGAGAGATTAGTTGGCTCCTGACATTTCACTGGGGTTGTCGAACTGATGGCTGATGAGAGGGAATAACTGACACAGAGAGAGTGTATGCTTGGTAGGGCAGTGACACGTTTTGGTTAGTAGGGCAGTGACACGTTTTGGTTGGTAGGGCAGTGACACGTTTTGGTTGGTAGGGCGGGGACACATTTTGGTTAGTAGGGCAGTGACACGTTCTGCTTGGTAGGGCAGTGACACGTTTTGGTTAGTAGGGCAGGGACACGTTCTGCTTGGTAGGGCAGGGACACGTTCTGCTTGGTAGGGCAGTGACACGTTTTGGTTAGTAGGGCAGTGACACGTTTTGGTTAGTAGGGCAGTGACACGTTCTGCTTGGTAGGGCAGTGACACGTTTTGGTTAGTAGGGCAGTGACACGTTTTGGTTGGTAGGGCAGGGACACGTTCTGCTTGGTAGGGCAGTGACACGTTTTGGTTAGTAGGGCAGTGACACGTTTTGGTTAGTAGGGCAGTGACACGTTTTGGTTGGTAGGGCAGTGACACGTTTTGGTTGGTAGGGCAGGGACACGTTTTGGTTAGTAGGGCAGTGACACGTTTTGGTTAGTAGGGCAGTGACACGTTTTGGTTAGTAGGGCAGTGACACGTTTTGGTTAGTAGGGCAATGACATGTTTTGGTTAGTAGGGCAGTGACATGTTTTGGTTAGTAGGGCAGTGACACGTTCTGCTTGGTAGGGCAGTGACACATTTTGGTTGGTAGGGCAGGGACACGTTCTGCTTGGTAGGGCAGTGACACGTTTTGGTTAGTAGGGCAGTGACACGTTTTGGTTTGTAAGACAGTGACATGTTTTGGTTGGTAGGACAGTGACACGTTTTGGTTGGTAGGACAGTGACACGTTTTGGTTGGTAGGGCAGGGACACGTTCTGCTTGGTAGGGCAGTGACACGTTTTGGTTATTAGGACAGTGACACGTTTTGGTTAGTAGGGCAGTGACACGTTTTGGTTAGTAGGGCAGTGACACGTTTTGGTTAGTAGGGCAGTGACACGTTCTGCTTGGTAGGGCAGTGACAAGTTCTGCTTGGTAGGGCAGTGACATGTTTTGGTTAGTAGGGCAGTGACATGTTATGCTTGGTAGGGCAGTGACACGTTTTGGTTAGTAGGGCAGTGACATGTTCTGCTTGGTAGGGCAGTGACACGTTCTGCTTGGTAGGGCAGTGACACGTTTTGGTTGGTAGGGCAGTGACACGTTTTGGTTGGTAGGGCAGTGACACGTTCTGCTTGGTAGGGCAGTGACACACGTGGTAGTTATGTTGGTTGGACTTGATTGGAAATTGTTCTAAAATACGTGGTATGTTGAATATTATAAACTGAGTGGTTTGAGCCCTGAATGACAACAGATTACTATTTACTGCTCTAATTACGTTGGTAACCACTTTATAATAGCAATATGGCACCTCAGAGGTTCGTGGTATATGGCCAATATACCACTGCTAAGGGCTGTATCCAAGGCACCCAGCATTGCATCGCGTGTAAGAACAGCCCTTAGCAGTGGTTTATTGGCCATATATCACACCCCATCGGGCCTTATTGCTCATTTAGACACTTATTACATACATTAAATGATCTTTACTCATTACTCTGATCTGAATGGTAGAACAAAATCGAAAGTTAATTAAATTCGTGGTCACCGAAGGGACAGAGAACATACAAGAAGCACCAGCAGTGCCATCCAATAGGACTCTGCCCTCTGGTGGTCAAGAGTGAAATAAAACGTATAACAACATAACACAATAACAAACAAACCACAACAAATACATAGAGAAACAGACAAAAAGGTTTTTATTAGGAGTGTAAATTTGCACAATTTAGTTGTGGTTCATTATGAATTAGATCCTTACAGCTTTACTATGCATGGCCATTCCTGTTAGCGGCATTATCTTCGAGGAGGGAAGGACGGGCTGGCACCCTATATAGTGCACTACTTTATACCAGGGCCCCATATAACTATGGTCAAAAGTTGTGCACTATATAGGGAATAGGGTGCGAGCTTTGGTCTAAAGTAGTGCACTATATAGGGAATAGGGTGCCAGCTCTGGTCTAAAGTAGTGAACTATAAAGGGAATAGGGTGCCAGCTCTGGTCTAAAGTAGTGCACTATAAAGGGAATAGGGTGCCAGCTCTGGTCTAAAGTAGTGCACTATAAAGGGAATAGGGTGCTATTTTATTAGTGGTTGGTAGGCAGGCAGTGCTTGAAGTTGAATAAGAAAAGGTTATTTATACAGTATATATACTGTACCTGTCAAAAGTTAGGAAACACCAACTTATTCAAGGGTTTTTCTTTATTTTTACTATTTTTCTACATTGTAGAACAATAATGAAGACATCACAACTATGAAATAGCAGATATGGAATCATGTCGTAACCAAAAAAAAGTGTTAAACAAATCTAAACATATTTTATATTTGAGATTCTTCAAAGTAGCCACCCCTTTGCCTTGATGACAGCTTTGCACACTCCTGACATTCTCTCAACCAGCTGTGTTATTATGTGTTATTTCATAGTTTTTATGTCTTCACTTGTATTTATTTATTTATTGTACCTTTATTTAACTAGGCAAGTCAGTTAAGAACAAATTCTTATTTTCAATGACGGCCTAGGAACAGTGGGTTAACTGCCTGTTCAGGGGAACAGTGGGTTAACTGTCTTGTTCAGGGGAACAGTGGGTTAACTGCCTTGTTCAGGGGAACAGTGGGGTTAACTGCCTTGTTCAGGGGAACAGTGGGTTAACTGCCTTGTTCAGGGGAACAGTGGGTTAACTGCCTTGTTCAGGGGAACAGTGGGTTAACAGCCTTGTTCAGGGGAACAGTGGGGTTAACTGTCTTGTTCAGGGGAACAGTGGGTTAACTGCCTTGTTCAGGGGAACAGTGGATTAACTGTCTTGTTCAGGGGAACAGTGGGTTAACTGCCTTGTTCAGGGGAACAGTGGGGTTAACTGCCTTGTTCAGGGGAACAGTGGGTTAACTGTCTTGTTCAGGGGAACAGTGGGTTAACTGCCTTGTTCAGGGGAACAGTGGGGTTAACTGCCTTGTTCAGGGGAACAGTGGGTTAACTGCCTTGTTCAGAGGAACAGTGGGGTTAACTGTCTTGTTCAGGGGAACAGTGGGTTAACTGCCTTGTTCAGGGGAACAGTGGATTAACTGTCTTGTTCAGGGGAACAGTGGGTTAACTGCCTTGTTCAGGGGAACAGTGGGGTTAACTGCCTTGTTCAGGGGAACAGTGGGTTAACTGTCTTGTTCAGGGGAACAGTGGGTTAACTGCCTTGTTCAGGGGAACAGTGGGGTTAACTGCCTTGTTCAGGGGAACAGTGGGTTAACTGCCTTGTTCAGAGGAACAGTGGGGTTAACTGTCTTGTTCAGGGGAACAGTGGGTTAACTGTCTTGTTCAGGGGAACAGTGGGTTAACTGTCTTGTTCAGGGGAACAGTGGGTTAACTGTCTTGTTCAGGGGAACAGTGGGTTAACTGCCTTGTTCAGGGGAACAGTGGGTTAACTGCCTTGTTCAGGGGAACAGTGGGTTAACTGTCTTGTTCAGGGGAACAGTGGGTTAACTGCCTTGTTCAGGGGAACAGTGGGTTAACTGCCTTGTTCAGGGGAACAGTGGGTTAACTGTCTTGTTCAGGGGAACAGTGGGTTAACTGCCTTGTTCAGGGGAACAGTGGGTTAACTGCATTGTTCAGGGGAACAGTGGGTTAACTGTCTTGTTCAGGGGAACAGTGGGTTAACTGCCTTGTTCAGGGGAACAGTGGGGTTAACTGCCTTGTTCAGGGGAACAGTGGGGTTAACTGTCTTGTTCAGGGGAACAGTGGGGTTAACTGTCTTGTTCAGGGGAACAGTGGGTTTAACTGCCTTGTTCAGGGGAACAGTGGGGTTAACTGCCTTGTTCAGGGGAACAGTGGGTTAACTGCCTTGTTCAGGGGCAGAACGACAGATTTTTACCTCGTCAGCTCGGGGATTTGAATGTAGAAAATAGTAAAATAAAGAAAAAACATTGAATGAGTAGGGTTAGGGTTAGGGCGTGTCCTGTATATTAGAGTTAATATTCTATAAGACGTTGCCAGTACTGTACTCAAGCTGTAGGAAATGTGAGATGTTGGTACTCTGTACCAGTGAGCACTCTTCTAACTAAAGCCCTGTTTGTCAAGCTATCGGTGGGTTACTCCCAAATGGCAATTCCCAATGTAGTGCACTATTTTTTACTGACGCCCTATGGACCTTGAGGTGAAAAGTAGTGCACCATAAGGGAACAGGGTGCCATTTTGGACTCACACAATGATTGTGTACAGTTTACACACCATACAAAAAGACCACTGAACTCTTCAACCTTGGAGAAGCACTTCACGAAAAACATACAAAACCTTGGAAAAGAACTTCACGAAAAACATACAAAACCTTGGAAAAGAACTTCACGAAAAACATACAAAACCTTGGAAAAGAACTTCACGAAAAACATACAAAACCTTGGAAAAGAACTTCACGAAAAACATACAAAAAGCTCAAAGATAACAAGACAATAGTAAAAAAGTTTAGCATTAGAGAGATGCTGAGTGTCTGTTGGTCATCGACAGACTCAAACAGTCAAATCAAATTGTATTGGTCGCATACCCATATTTAGCAGATGTTATTGCGGGTGTAGTGAAATGCTTATTAGGAGTGTTGTTAAAAACATAGAAAACACTGTAATAAAATCTAGTCTCTATTTATAATACTGATAGAAATGTACATACTTCTGCATTATAAAAAGAAGTAACCAGGAACTGCAACACGTAACATTTTCAATCCCCTTCGATGACTTCCATCTGTAGAGGATTTGTGTACATTTGAGCCCCTCCACCGTGGTTCTCTGGTTCTATGGTTCCTTGGTTCTAGTAGGGTTCCGTGGTTCTAGTTGGGTTCCGTGGTTCTAGTACACTGGGGCGGCGTTGCGAATCCCACAGCAGAGAACCATGGTGAAGATCATCTCAAAGATCTAGAATGAAAATCAACATCAACAAAGGAAGTCCAACAGCTGTCCAGGCGCGTCTCCGTGGTAACACTACTCACCATGATGACAGCGACCGCCAGGGCAACTAGACCAATCAGGTAGAGCTTCTCAGAGAACAGATCCTTCAGTTTCAGATGACAGCTCTAGTGGGAGGGGAACACAGAGCCAGAGGGTATCAGGACCTTCATTTAAACTGCTGTTTTTTCCCCTCCTGCATACTACTGTGCCGTGTAAAGCATTCATTCATATAATACATGGTGTTATTCTCTTCACGTGAAAAGGTGGTGTTGACAATATTGAAGTAGCAGTGTTAACACATATGGAATTGCAAATTCTGTACTGCCATTCCTTATCTCTATAAAACAAATCTTAAATTACAGCTCAATTTGAGCAAATATTGGAGACCCAGGTTCTAATCTAGCTTGTCACAAAAGCAGAAAACCACCTGTCTGCCTCATGTGATTTTTGACATGTGATTTTACATGAATGTGTGTGTACTGCAGTGGAGGCTCCTCGGGGGAGGAAGGGGAGGATCATCCTCCTCAGTGAATTACATAAAGAATAAAAATGTAAGTTATCCTTTTTAGATAAAACTATACTAAATATATTCACATGTCATTAAATAATTGATTAAAACCCACTGCAACATGGTGTAGCTGGAGGACAGCTAGCTTCCGTCCTCTTCTGGGTATATTGACTTCAATACAAAACCTAGGAGGCTCATGGTTCTCACCCCCTTCCGTAGACTTACACAGTAATTATGACAGCGTCTGGAGGACGTCCTCCAACCTATCAGAGCTCTTGCAGCATGAACTGACATGTTGTCCACCCAATCAAAGGAACAGAGAATTAATCTATTACTGAAAACACAAGCTATTGCTAGCTAGCACTGCAGTGCAAAAAAATTTGGTGATAGTTGACTCAAAGAGAGAGAAAGACAATAGTTGAACAGTTTTGAACAAATTTGTTTCTTTAAAAATGAAGGAGAAGCAAGACCGAGAGAGAGATATTTTGTTGTATTTTTTTCACTTTCACTTACTTAGCTAAGTGACTGCAACTGGCTAGTTTAGCCTACTCAAATCCCCAGCTCAAACAGAGAGGGATGCTATGTTAGCTAGCGGGCTAAGGCTATCAAACAGAGAGGGATGCTATGTTAGCTAGCGGGCTATGGCTATCAAACAGAGAGGGATGCTATGCTAGCTAGCAGGCTATGGCTATCAAACAGAGAGGGATGCTATGCTAGCTAGCAGGCTATGGCTATCAAACAGAGAGGGATGCTATGCTAGCTAGCGGGCTATGGCTATCAAACAGAGAGGGATGCTATGTTAGCTAGCGGGCTATGGCTATCAAACAGAGAGGGATGCTATGTTAGCTAGCGGGCTATCCAACACTGGAACTCTTTCAAGTCAAGGTCAACTTTTGGTTTTATAAATGTATTGCCATCGGGTTTACTAACGTGCTAGTTCTAGGTGCTATGTTGACTATGGTGTTAACTAATATGGTGACAACAATGTACAGTAGGCTGTCTGTAGTGGTTAGTGTTTATGTAATGAAGGTTTGGCTTGGAAAGTCAACCAATATGCTGTAATAGAAATAAGACCGTGCTCATTAAATACGTTATTGTTCTCCATCTTAAACGGCACCGACCACCACCGGTGTACTGTACCGAAGGTTTCAGCAGGGCATCTTCCAGGCTCTTCTTGGGACACAGGGCTCCGGTCACTTGTACGAATAAGGGGGAGTCGTCTCCTTTACCACAGCAGTCCAGCTAACGAAAACACAGGTAGAGACAACCGATTAGTCATGCCATTTCTCGATTGATTCATTGATTGATTGGCAATTTTTCTCCCCCCCCCCCCCCAGCCCTCCCGTAATGTGCTACCGAACCATCACACAACAACTATCACATTGAGGAGAACACATTTCATAGAGGTATGGTAACAAACATTAAAAGACCCCACTGAAATAACTCTGTAAATCAGCCGTGCATCTATTTCTCCTCATCAAATGACAGATATATATTTTCAACCAACTACCGCCATATGATCACATGACTAGATTACCACTATGACAAGTTAACAGGTGTATAGGACGCTGGTGAGAGTGGTGACCTACGGTCTCGTGGAACACCTCCAGGACTTTGATAGCAGCTGTTTTGCTGGGAGAGTCTACGACTTCCACTGACTTGATGTACGCCTCATCATAGAAGGTTATCATCTCCTTGGAGATCTGGAACAGAAGGCTGTAGTTAGGAGTGTGGACAATGTCTCTGTGTGTGGATGGGGGTCGGTGTGTGTGGATGGGGGTCGGTGTGTGTGGATGGGGGTCTGTGTGTGTGGATGGGGGTCTGTGTGTGTGGATGGGGGTCTGTGTGTGGATGGGGGTCTGTGTGTGTGGATGGGGGTCTGTTAGGGTGTGATCTAGTGTCTTACTGTGTCTCGGTTACTGAATCCCCAGATCCCAGCAGCCACCTCACAGACGAACAAGCACACTAACATGAAAAAGAACTGAAAGAGAAAGAAACATAAACGGTTCATTTGTCAACCTTTTATAATTAGGTATACATGTAATCTCAGGGCTTTACATTGTTCTACTTTACTGAGGGCCAAAATCTAACTTGATTTTACACAAAAATTATTGGACCATGAGAGAGTGAGCTGGAGGGCTTGTTAGAGAGAGAGAGAGAGAGAGAGAGAGCGAGAGAGAGAGAGAGAGAGAGAGAGAGAGAGAGAGAGAGAGAGAGAGAGAGAGAGAGAGAGAGAGAGAGAGAGAGAGAGAGAGAGAGAGAGAGAGAGAGAGAGAGAGAGAGAGAGAGAGAGAGAGAGAGAGAGAGAGAGAGAGAGAGAGAGAGAGAGAGAGAAAGAATGCCTCACATCACCATTCAGCCCTCAGATGTCATGCTTAAAAAGTACCCCCTGGATATAACAACACAATGTCAGATCTCCCTCCTCCTTGACAGAGCACAATAACCCCCCTGTGAAGGCCCAATGTACCAATCAAATCACATTTTATTTGTCACATACGCATGTTTAGCAGATGTTAGTGTGGGTGTAGCGAAATGCTTGGAAAAAAACATACATATCATATTTTATTTTTTATTTTACCTTTATTTAACTAGTCAGTTAAGAACAAATTCTTATTTTCAATGACGGCCTAGGAACAGTGGGTTAACTGCCTTGTTCAGGGGCAGAACAACATAACTTGTCCACTGGCAACAATCCCACAACCCTGTCATTTCAAGCACCCTGCTATACCAACTGAGCTACATGAGCAATGAAGAGTCTGGGATGGGCAACTCAATCATCAAACTATACTTCATTAACAAACAGATGGGAAGAGAACCAGCTGGTTAACAGTGTAAACAGCTTCAAGACCTCTCCGAAGAAAAAGAACCAGCTGGTTAACAATGTAAACAGCCCACAGACTTCCCCCAAGGCAGACAACTAGCTGGTTAACAGTGTAAACAGCTTCAAGACCTTCCAGAAGGCAGAGAACCAGCTGGTTAACAATGTAAACAGCCCCCAGACCTCCACGAATGCAGAGAACCAGCTGGTTAACAGTGTAAACAGCCCCCAGACCTCCCCGAAGGCAAAGAACCAGCTGGTTAATAGTGTAAACAGCCCCCAGACCTCCCCGAAGGCAAAGAACCAGCTGGTTAACAATGTAAACTGCCCCCAGACCTCCACGAATGCAGAGAACCAGCTGGTTAACAGTGTAAACAGCCCCCAGACCTCCCCGAAGGCAAAGAACCTGCTGGTTAACAGTGTAAACAGCCCCCAGACCTCCCCGAAGGCAAAGAACCAGCTGGTTAACAGTGTAAACAGCCCCCAGACTTCCCCGAAGGCAAAGAACCAGCCGGTTAACGATGTAAACAGCCCCCAGACCTCCCCGAAGGCAAAGAACCAGCTGGTTAACAATGTAAACAGCCCCCAGACCTCCTCGAAGGCAAAGAATCAGCTGGTTAACAATGTAAACAGCCCACAGACCTCCCCGAAGGCAAAGAACCAACTGGTTAATAGTGTAAACAGCCACACCAGTCTGGGACATAGGATAAAAAAGATGAGCTAGCAACTCAGACTGAGGACAACCCTCCCCAAGACTAGGATCCAGGTGGACCAGATGCCTGTTGGTGGCTATCGCCCCATGTATTATCCTCCATTGGAGGTCAGCTGTCCTTGTATCAATTGGCAGCGTGTATAGAGACCATCAGCAGCCTTTTGGGAAAGCGATTGGTCCAAACAAAATCAGCCCATCTCGTTGATCTCACCCCTGCCAGGGAGGACGCGTGCGATACTTTTACACATATTGTGAACATCGCCTTTCTTCCTACTGCCATGGATTCCCCCAGTTCTGGGGTCTTGAAAGACAGCATCATACCCTCACCCACCTGCACCGCCCTCTCAGCAGCAGTGGTGACATTCAGAGTAGGGATAATGTAATCTTGGCCCTCCTTCCACTGGTCAGTGTGTGTATTGTTGGACACAAGTTGCTGGAAAGGATTCAGAGACCTCTGTTACCAGCTGCTTCAGCAGGCCGGATGACCGGACCTCTGTTAACAGCTGCTTCAGCAGGCCGAAGGACCGGACCTCTGTTACCAGCTGCTTCAGCAGGCCGGATGACCGGACCTCTGTTACCAGCTGCTTCAGTAGGCCGGATGACCGGACCTCTGTTACCAGCTGCTTCAGCAGGCCGGATGACCGGACCTCTGTTACCAGCTGCTGCAGCAGGCCGGATGACCGGTCCTCTGTTACCAGCTGCTTCAGCAGGCCGGATGACCGGACCTCTGTTACCAGCTGCTTCAGCAGGCCGGAGGACCGGACCTCTGTTACCAGCTGCTTCAGCAGGCCGGATGACTGGTCCTCTGTTACCAGCTGCTGCAGCAGGCCGGAGGACCGGACCTCTGTTACCAGCTGCTGCAGCAGGCCGGAGGACTGGACCTCTGTTACCAGCTGCTTCAGCAGGCCGGATGACTGGTCCTCTGTTACCAGCTGCTTCAGCAGACCGGATGACCGGACCTCTGTTACCAGCTGCTGCAGCAGGCCGGATGACCGGACCTCTGTTACCAGGTGCTTCAGCAGGCCGGATGACCGGACCTCTGTTACCAGCTGCTTCAGCAGGCCGGATGACCGGCCCTCTGTTACCAGCTGCTTCAGCAGGCCGGATGACCGGACCTCTGTTACCAGCTGCTTCAGCAGGCCGGATGACCGGCCCTCTGTTACCAGCTGCTTCAGCAGGCCGGATGACCGGACCTCTGTTACCAGCTGCTTCAGCAGGCCGGATGACCGGACCTCTGTTACCAGCTGCTTCAGCAGGCCGGATGACCGGACCTCTGTTACCAGCTGCTTCAGCAGGCCGGATGACCGGACCTCTGTTACCAGCTGCTTCAGCAGGCCGGATGACCGGACCTCTGTTACCAGCTGCTGCAGCAGGCCGGATGACCGGACCTCTGTTACCAGCTGCTTCAGCAGGCCGGAGGACCGGACCTCTGTTACCAGCTGCTGCAGCAGGCCGGAGGACCGGACCTCTGTTACCAGCTGCTTCAGCAGGCCGGAGGACCGGACCTCTGTTACCAGCTGCTTCAGCAGACCGGATGACCGGACCTCTGTTACCAGCTGCTTCAGCAGGCCGGAGGACTGGACCTCTGTTACCAGCTGCTGCAGCAGGCCGGATGACCGGACCTCTGTTACCAGCTGCTTCAACAGGCCGGATGACTGGACCTCTGTTACCAGCTGCTTCAGCAGGCCAGATGACTGGACCTCTGTTACCAGCTGCTTCAGCAGGCCGGAGGACTGGACCTCTGTTACCAGCTGCTTCAGCAGGCCGGAGGACTGGACCTCTGTTACCAGCTGCTTCAGCAGGCCGGAGGACTGGACCTCTGTTACTAGCTGCTTCAGCAGGCCGGATGACTGGTCCTCTGTTACCAGCTGCTTCAGCAGGCCGGAGGACTGGACCTCTGTTACTAGCTGCTTCAGCAGGCCGGATGACTGGACCTCTGTTACCAGCTGCTGCAGCAGGCCGGAGGACTGGACCTCTGTTACCAGCTGCTGCAGCAGGCCGGATGACTGGTCCTCTGTTACCAGCTGCTTCAGCAGGCCGGAGGACCGGACCTCTGTTACCAGCTGCTGCAGCAGGCCGGAGGACTGGACCTCTGTTACCAGCTGCTGCAGCAGGCCGGAGGACTGGACCTCTGTTACCAGCTGCTTCAGCAGGCCGGATGACTGGACCTCTGTTACCAGCTGCTTCAGCAGGCCGGATCCCCGATCTCTCGTCCAGCTTCACCACTACTCATGCTCTGCATCTTGTACCTCAACTACATAACCAACGTTCTGTAGTAAAACTGTTCCCATGTGTATAGGGCTTTAGAGGTATGCCCTGACATATTTGCGGTGTCATGCTGCCCTCTAGTGGTCACTCACCGTTCCAAGAAGACACTGAGATTCCTGGATGGCACCGTAGCAACCGAGAAACCCTACAAACATCATCACAGCTCCTACAGCTATCAGGATGTACACACCTAGAGAAGAAGAGAGGAGAGGAGAGGAGAGGAGTGAAGAGGAGAGGAGAGGAGATAAGGAGAGAAGAGTTTAGATAAGTTTGTGAGATATGGAATGTGTGTGTGAGAGCACACCACCAGATGGTAGTCAACCTCCACAAAACCCAAATGTTGTGATGGAGTCGTTGGTGTTTCCCCTGACGTGGTCCCAGTGACACGACGTCTGAGACGAAGCGGACATCCTGTAACATTCTGTTACTGGAACAGAAAGACATCAACTTCCCAGATCCATCCTGACTGAAAGGGAGGAGTTAGTACACACACACACACACACACACAGCGCATGCACACGCACACGCACATACACACACACACACACACAGCACACGCACACGCACAGCAAAGCAGACCAAGGCATGACATGCCTCCCTCCCCTCTCCCCAGAAACGATTGAGTTAAACATTTTCAGGAAAATCTACCTAATCTTGTCCTTTTCCGAAAAATTTGCAAGGCCTTCTCAGTAATCCTGGTGTTTCCGTTCCAACTGGACATGCTGTTTTAAAGCACATAATACCAGTGAAAACAATCTGTAGAAAAATACAGATGGATCTAACGGTTTCTTCTCTGGACACTGGTTACCGGTATTAAACCCTACAAAAACAACTTTCCTCAGTGAACTTTAACCTCTGACCTCCAGCACCGTCTAACTCCAGGAAATAGGAGCACCTGATTTCCTTCGCCGCAGGGTAACTTACACACACACACACACACCAGTCAGAGTGTGTACTGCCTTCCTGAGACCCTGGAGTGTTGATTATCTTTTCCCTGGATAGTTACTGTAGCTCTGTGACCGCCTGCTAATGCTATACAATAAAGGGTTGGTGACATAAATAGCACCCTCTTTCCTTCAAATGGCACCCTCTTTCCTTCAAATGGCACCCTCTTTCCTTTAAATGGCACCATCTTTCCTTCAAATGGCACCATCTTTCCTTCAAATGGCACCCTCTTTCCTTTAAATGGCACCCTCTTTCATTCAAATGGCACCATCTTTCCTTCAAATGGCACCATCTTTCCTTCAAATGGCACCATCTTTCCTTTAAATGAGCACCCTCTTTCCTTTAAATGGCACCCTCTTTCCTTCAAATGGCATCATCTTTCCTTCAAATGGCACCATCTTTCCTTCAAATGGCACCCTCTTTCCTTCAAATGGCACCCTCTTTCCTTCAAATTGCACCCTCTTTCCTTCAAATGGCACCCTCTTTCCTTCAAATGGCACCATCTTTCCTTCAAATGGCACCATCTTTCCTTTAAATGGCACCCTCTTTCCTTTAAATGGCTCCCTCTTTCCTTCAAATGGCACCATCTTTCCTTCAAATGGCACCCTCTTTCCTTCAAATGGCACCCTCTTTCCTTCAAATTGCACCCTCTTTCCTTCAAATGGCACCATCTTTCCTTTAAATGGCACCCTCTTTCCTTTAAATGGCACCCTCTTTCCTTTAAATGGCACCCTCTTTCCTTCAAATGGCACCCTCTTTCCTTTAAATGGCACCCTCTTTCCTTTACAGCACCTTATGGACCCTTGTCAAAAGTAGTGCACCCTATTCCCTATTGGCCCTGGTCAAAAATAGTGTACCCTATTCCCTATGGGTCCTGGTCAAAAATAGTGCACCCTATTCCCTATGGGTCCTAGTCAAAAATAGTGCACCCTATCCCCCATAGGGTTCTGGTTAAAAGTAATGCACTACATAGGGAATAGGGTGCCATTTGAGAGCCAGACAAGGAGCATCACTATGACAACACCCTGTAACCTCTGACAGGGTGTGGGGACAGGCCCTATAACTGAGTGTACAAAACAATAGGAACACCTGTTGTTTCCATGAACATAGACTGACCAGGTGAATCCAGGTGAAAGCTATGATCCCTGATGTCACCTGTTCAATCCACTTCAATCAGTGTAGATTAAGCATTTTGAAGCTTTGAGACAATTGAGACATGGATTGTGTGTGTGAAATCAAATGTTATTGGTCACATACACATGTCAATATTAGGAAGGTGTACCTGGGTTTTTTTTGCACACTAGGTGTATATAGGCATGGGTGACAGGAAGGAAAATGACAGCCCTGTATGGTGACACATTCCTGCACTTTTGTCTGATGAGGCTCTTCCTCATTACATTACATTATATCTTCTCTCTCTCTCTTTCTCTCTCTCGCTCTCTCTCTGTCTCTGTCTCGCTCTCTCTCTCTCTCTCTCTCTCTCTCTCTCTCTCTCTCTCTCTCTCTCTCTCTCTCTCTCTATATATATATATATATATATATATATATATATATATATATATATATATATACACAGTTGAAGTCGGAAGTTTACATACACTTAGGTTGGAGTCAATAAAACTCGTTTTTCAACCACTCCACAAATTTCTTGTTAACAAACTATAGTTTTGGCAAGTCGGTTAGGACATCTACTTTGTGCATGACACAAGTCATTTTTCCAACAATTGTTTACAGACAGATTATTTCACTTATAATTCACTGTATCACAATTCCAGTGGGTCAGAAGTTTAACATTTCACACAGAAGTTCTGACATTTCACATTCTTAAAATAAAGTGGTGATCCTAACCGACCTAAAACGGGGAATTTTCACTAGGATTAAATGTCAGGAATTGTGAAAAACTGAGTTTAAATGTATTTGGCTAAAGTGAATGTAAACTTCTGACTTCACCTGTATCTCTCAGTGTGTGTGTGTGTGTGTGTGTGTGTGTGTCTCTCTCACTTTCTCACTCTCTCTCTTTCACTCTCGGTTTCTCCCTCTCTCTTTCTCTCTCTGTCATTCGCTCTCTCTCTTTCCCTCTCTCTCGGTTTCCCCCTCTCTCTCTTTCCCTCTCTCTCTCCCCTCTATTTCTCTCTCTATAGCTCGCTCTTTCAATTTCAATTAAATTCAAAGGGCTTTATTGTCATTGGAAACATATGTTTAGAGATATAACATTACACTCACCAAAGTTTTAAAAGAAAATAGACATTTATTCTATAGACACATAAATATAGGTTTCTCCGCTGGTTTCCCTTCTCTCATGGCAACGGGGCCACAAATCTTGCTGCTGTGATTGCAGACTGCGGTATTTCTCCTAACAGACATGGGAGTTTATCACGGTTTTATTTATTGTCAAATTCTTTGTGGGTCTGTGTGAAATGTGTGTCTGTAATGTGGTCATAGATTTGGCAGGAGGTTAAGAAGTGCAGGTCCGGTTCCACCTCATTTTGAGGGCATTGGGCACATAGGTCCACATAGGCTTTCTCAATAACAAGACTATGCTCACGGAGTCTGTCTCTCTCTCTCACACACACAAACACACAAACACACACATACACACCCTGCTGAGCGAGGGAACGGGTGACCATGCATGTTGTGTAAATGATTTGATTACTAGTTGATAACTATAACCCCACATTCAAGTTATTCTGCCAATCAAATATTATGTTTAAAAAAACAATTCAACTACATGTAGCAGGTCAACATCAAGGCTTTAATCACCAACGGCACTTCTTCAACCCTCTCCACCCACTAGTCTGACCGAATCAACTACAGAGTCCACCTTCACAAAAAGACAGAGGATTACAATTACAGATTACTTCCCCAAGACACACAGTCTGAGAAAGCTCGGACACGCTGCCCTTGCAGCAATAACTAACTAGTTCAGCTGGTCTGGTAGGAGGGGAGCCTAGGAGTCTGTGTATATTTATATATTCTCCTACATAAACACCAGTTTGGTGTTTCAGACAAGCTAAAAACATCCTCTCTCAACTCTAATTTATAACAAGCCCAGATGTACAAGGTTTATTTGAATTATGCAAGGGCGTGTGTTTGAGGGGTAGGAGAGAAGAAAGCCTCTCTTGATGTTCCTTTGGGTGGGCCTACCCTGCCACCGTACCCTTCCAATCATCAGTGAGCCCTGCTGGGTTGGGTTGGTTTGTTCTCTGATATAAAAATAGTTTTATCCTCTCTGTACACTTAGCTGCGGTAAGTACGGGAGTGGAGAAGTTTGAATTAATGGGCGTACAGTGTGTACATTTTACTACCAAAACTAACAAAATAGAAGAAGCACACAACACAGACCTTTTGAAAACGTTCAGAACATGTACATTTACCATGTACTGTATATTACCATGTACATTTACCATGTACTGTATATTACCATGTACATTTACCATGTACTGTATATTACCATGTATATTACCATGTATATGTACCATGTATATTTACCATGTACTGTATGTTGCCATGTATATTTACCATGTACTGTATATTTACCATTAATATTTACCATGTACTGTATATTTACCATACAGTACATATATTACCATGTACAGTACATATATTACCATGTATATTTACCATGTACTGTATATTATATTACTGTATATTACCATGTACTGTATATTCTATTACTGTATATTATCATGTATATTTAACATTTATATTTATCATGTACTGTATATTACCAACTACATTACCATGTACTGTATATTACCATGTATATTTACCATGTACTGTATATTTACCATGAATATGTACCATTTACTGTATATTCACCATGAATATTTACCATGTACTGTATATTTGCCATGCATATTTACCATGTACTGTATATTTATCATGAATATTTACCAGGTATATTTACCATGTACTGTATAATACCATCTGCATTTGAATATTTACCATGTACTGTATATTACCATGTACATTTACCATGTACTGTATATTACCATGTACATTTACCATGTACTGTATATTATATTACTGTATATTACCATGTATATTTACCATGTACAGTATATTACCAGGTATATTTACATTTACTGTATATTACCATGTATTTTTACCATGTATATTTACCATGTACTGTATATTACCATGTACATTTACCATGTACTGTATATTACCATGTATATTTACCATGTACTGCATATTATATTACTGTATATTACCATGTATATTTACCATGTACTGTATATTACCATGTACTGTATATTACAATGTATATTATACCATGTACTGTATATTATATTACTGTATATTACCGTGTACTGTATATTACCATGTATATTTATATTTTTACCATATTTACCATGTACTGTATATTTACCATGTATATTTACCATGTACTGTATATTACCATGTACTGTATATTACCATGTTTATTTACCATGTACTGTATATTGCCTTGTATATTTATAATGTACTGTATATTACCATGTATATTTACCATGTACTGTATATTACCATGTATATTTATCATGTACTGTATATTACCATGTATATTTACCATGTACTGTATATTACCATGTATATTTACCATGTACTGTATATTACCATGTTTATTTACCATGTACTGTATATTACCATGTACATTTACCATGTTCTGTTTATTATATTACTGTATATTACCATGTATATTTACCATGTACTGTATATTACCATGTATATTTACAATGTACTGTATATTACCATGTATATTTACCATGTACTGTATATTACCATGTACATTTACCATGTTCTGTTTATTATATTACTGTATATTACCATGTATATTTACCATGTACTGTATATTACCATGTATATTTACCATGTACTGTATATTACCATGTACTGTATATTACCATGTACTGTATATTACCATGTATATTTACCATGTACTGTATATTACCATGTATATTTACCATGTACTCTATATTACCATGTATATTTACCATGTACTGTATATTACCATGTACATTTACCGTGTACTGTATATTACCATGTATATTTATATTTTTACCATATTTACCATGTACTGTATATTTACCATGTATATTTACCATGTACTGTATATTACCATGTATATTTACCATGCATATTACCATGTACTGTATATTACCATGTACTGTATATTATATTACTGTATATTACCATGTATATTACCATGTACTGTATATTACCATGTACTGTATATTACCATGTACTGTATATTACCATGTACTGTATATTACCATGTATATTTACCATGTACTGTATATTACCATGTATATTTACCATGTTCTGTATATTACCATGTACTGTATATTACCATGTTTATTTACCATGTACGGTATATTACCATGTATAATTATCATGTACTGTATATTACCATGTATATTTACCATGTACTGTATATTCCCATGTATATTTACCATGTACTGTATTTTACCATGTATATTTACCATGTACTGTATATTGCCATGTATATTTACCATGTACTGTATATTACCATGTACATTTACCATGTACTGTATGTTACCATGTGTATTTTTAAGTGTGCACTAGGGGTCAGAGTTAGAAGAGGCTGAGAGAGAAGTAAGTGATGGGTGAAATAATTCAGTAGACCTTAACTCTGCAGGACCTGGGACACACACACACAACCCAACACACCCCTAGGGGTGGGACACAACCCAACACACCCCAGGGTTCACACACAGATATTGAAACAACAACAATATTGAAATGTTTTGTAGATACTTACTGATATAGAAGGTGCTGGGAGCCTGCTGATCTTCAAACTGCTGCATGAGAAGACTGCTGGTCTGGTTGTCATGACGAAGCCATAGAGCCACTCCCAATATCACACCTCCAGCCAACTGTCAGAGAGAGAGAGAGAGACAGACAGACAAACAGACAGACATAGAGAGAGACAGACAGACATAGAGAGAGACAGACAGACAGACAGACAGACCGACATAGAGGGAGACAGACAGACATAGAGAGAGACAGACAGACAGACAGACAGACAGACAGAGAGTCAGTTAACACATTCTTCCTGTTAGTTTGTCTTCTCTGCTGTACCCCTGCTTGCTCTTTGGGGTCTATGCCGGGGGGGGGGGGGGTACTATAAAGCACTTTGTGACAACAGTCACCCTCTCCAACAGTCACCCTCTCCAACAGTCACCCTCCAACAGTCACCCTCTCCAGTCTGTCAGTGTTAGTGAAAACCTAGCTGGTGGCTCCGTTGTCCTCTCCAAATAAGCAGGAAATCGAATCCTCAGTGTGAAGAGAGTTATAGAGAGAGACTGTCATTCTAGCAGCTCACCAGTAAAAACAACAGTAAATCACAGAGGAGCTAGGCTCCAGGATATGCTGTGGGACTTTTAATGATAAGGAGTTTTTCCCCCCTAAAATAGGGTTGAATGAAAAGCAAGAGGGGGAAAAAAAATGCTTGCAGAATCGCACTGGGCACCAACAAGCCTCTCTAGCCTCAACACTACCAAGTAAACATACTTTGACCGCAGACTACATCATACTAAGTAATTCTACATTTGAGGGAGTTATATCCAAAACCCTGTATCCACCAATTTTTCACATTGTTGTTTTTTCCATAAGAAATGATTGCTTATCTTCATGTGTGTGTGAAAAAAACTATTACTGTTCTCAGGATGTTTTATTTATAGATTTTAGATGTGTATTAAAATAAAAATAATAAAGTTTTGCAAAACACTATACTGTATATCGATTGTTTAGCTGGAATGGAATGTTTGCATCCTGTATATTAGACTGTGATATGTGGTTGTCTCATTTAGCTATCTTAAGGTCAATGCACTAATTGTAAGGCACTCTGGGTAAGAGCATCTGCTAAATTAGAAATGTCAAATGTAAATGTTTTACATACAGATCTCATATTAATGTATTGATTCATTAAAAAAAATATATATATATATATATTTATATCATTTGTACAGTTCTTTATTGAAAATGTAGTTAATTGTCCCATTTGACTGTGTAAAACCTAGCAGTGCTACTTATTTCTCTGAGAGTGTCGCAGATATATAGCTTTTTTTGCAAACAAACATGATTATTTGTCTCTCTGAAATGAAACCATCAAGTGATATATTTCAAATCAATTCATGTCAGTCATTGAACAACCCCATGTGATGATTATATAGTGGGAAAAAAACACGGCAAAATCTACTTCCTAAATTCTTCAGAACAATAAAAAGCTAATTTACCAACATTTCTGAACATGGATATGTAGAGTTTTGGAACGAGACTCTTCATTTGAGCCTGAACCTGAGCAAACCATTAGAGTCACAACATCTTATCTACTGCAGTTCATTTGAAAAAAGGAAGCATGTAGGAACAAAGGAAATGTCAATAAAAATAAATATTCCCTCCCCCCCCAATCTTCCAAATCAGACCTGGGTTCAAATGGTAATTGAAAACATTTCAAATACTTTTACAATGTTTGATTGAGAATATTTGGTGCAATGGAAATAATAGAATAGCTTTTTTTTTTTAAAGCATACCCAGTCCTCCTGGCTCATCAGGCAGACTGAAGCAAGCGCTGAAAGTATCGGAATGATTCCAAGTACTATTTGAAACCATGCAGGTCTGCTTCCCATTTGCCTGGAACATCTGGCAAAAAACTGGATGGAGTCACACTCACACGCTTCCTACTACAACACACACACACACGCACAAACTATCTCCGTGTTTCTGTTGTGAGCAACAGTAAAATACTAGGCTTTTATGTCTCAATCTATAAATTCTACAATGCAATTGTTGTTGGATTGTATGTGTTATGTGTAGGGAATTATTGAAAAGTGAATTATCGAAAAGTGTATGGTATCTCCTTTAGGACAGGCTTACTATTTTGAGCCGTTACAGTTTTCACACGGTTAAATCTTCAGTTGGACCATTGAAAAATATAGGCCTATCCTACGAGAGAACCTCACACGATATAACAGTTTGTGATACAGTCTCATAGGATATATACCTATATGAAAGTAGTATTGAATGGGAGCTCATCAGTACCTCAGTGATACTCTGTGGCTGATCTGAAATAGACAGGTTGGTATCACAACAGTTGGAGTATGACTTAAGTTCTATGACAAGCTAAAAGATTTAAGAAGATTTAAAACATTTAAGATGCACTTTTATCGACCCGAGATTGAAGAAGTGTGTCGATAATAATCCATATTAAAAATACGAGATTTATAAAAAAAACATTTAAAAAAAGTCTCAACTCACCCAGAAAACAAAATTAAAGAAAAATAGCATGAATTTAATGCACAATGTGCAGCCCACTACTGTCATGATGCTCGAGTGTTCAGGTCCGTTCTTAAAAAGATAAATAAATTATTAAGGTGCACGAGTGATACCAAGATTATGTCCAAGATTCTAAGAAGAAGGACCGTTAAGAGATTCTCCTCCCTTTATAGCAACTTAACATCTGTGACAGAGGAACTCGAGGTCTGTCCTCCTTCTACTCGAGAAACTCCTCCTTCTACTAATGAGTGTGTAAGCCAGACTGGAGACTGAGGTGGTATAGACATGGAGAGAAGGGCGCTGCCCACCAAGTGGCGAGGGTGGTAGAATAGGGTGATGCCCACCAAGTGGTGAGGGTGGTAGAATAGGGTGATGCCCACCAAGTGTTGAGGGTGGTAGAATAGGGTGATGCCCACCAAGTGGTGAGGGTGGTAGAGCAGGGTGATGCCCACCAATTGGTGAGGATGGTAGAACAGGGTGATGCCCACCAAGTGTTGAGGGTGGTAGAACAGGGTGATGCCCACCAAGTGGTGAGGGTGGTAGAGCAGGGTAATTCCCACCAAGTGTTGAGGGTGGTTGAGCAGGGTGATGCCCACCAAGTGGTGAGGGTGGTAGAGCAGGGTAATTCCCACCAAGTGTTGAGGGTGGTTGAGCAGGGTGATGCCCAACAAGTGGTGAGGGTGGTAGGGCAGGGTGATGCCCAACAAGTGTTGAGGGTGGTTGAGCAGGGTGATGCCCACCAAGTGGTATAGACATGGACAGCAGGGCTTGGCTCTCTTATCATCTTATAGGCTATAGAAGTCAGGAATAGCTGAGTCATATAGTGGTTGGTAGGGTATAGTGGTTGGTAGGGTATAGTGGTTGGTAGGGTATAGTGGTAGGTTGGGTATAGTGGTTGGTAGGGTATAGTGGTTGGTAGGGTATAGTGGTTGGTAGGGTATAGTGGTAGGTTGGGTATAGTGGTAGGTAGGGTATAGTGGTAGGTAGGGTATAGTGGTAGGTAGGGTATAGTGGTAGGTAGGGTATAGTGGTAGGTAGGGTATAGTGGTAGGTAGGGTATAGTGGCTGGAATTTTTTGTTCATTTTTGTTAAAACTGCCAAGTTGCCCCTTTTTTTAAACTTTTTTGGTAAGGTTGCTTGTTAGTTATCCCATTACAAACAAGTAAACAAAGTAAAGTAAACAAATGTGGATTTATTTTCCACCAATTGGAGCCACATCAAAATGTCTGCAAGAATCAATGTCTGCAAGATCTCATTAAGACAGTATACTACATAACAGAACCGGATATAATAGGATAGTACTGTACAGCATACCACCTAGACAACATATGTGCTTCGATTGACACTAAAACAAATGGCTATTGAATGGTGATTGACACTTTGTTATCATCATTTGCTCTAAAATTTCACTCACTGCACATCACTCAAAACAACTCTGTAAGCTACTTGGTGAGGTATAACTCAACAAGATCGAAATACATATACACATACTCACCTTCCAGACAGTAGCAGCATCCAGCTGATGGAATGAGCCGGCGCTCTGTAAGCTTTTCAGAAGAGGACTGCGCAAGGAGATCCAGACTGAACTGGCACGTCGAGACGACAACAACCTGTCCTTGGACGCACTCATCACGATGGCCTACTTTGGGAGCGTCGATAGTTGCTTCTCTCCTTTCCTCCTTCTCTCCTTCCCTCCTTCTCTCCTTCCCTCCTTCTCTCCTTCCCTCCTTCCCTCCTTCTCTCCTTCCCTCCTTCCCTCCTTCTCTCCTTCCCTCCTTCTCTCCTTCCCTCCTTCCCTCCTTCTCTCCTTCCCTCCTTCCCTCCTTCTCTCCTTCCCTCCTTCTCTCCTTCTCTCCTTCCCTCAGTGACCACTCTGTATCAGAGCCTGAACACATGGCGGGTGGGAAACAGTGCATGTCCCTCATGTCCAGTTTCTACGGTGATAGTGGATTCCAGTTTCTACGGTGATAGTGGATTCCAGTTTCTACGGTGATAGTGGATTCCAGTTTCTACGGTGATAGTGGATTCCAGTTTCTACAGTGATAGTGGATTCCAGTTTCTACAGTGATAGTGGATTCCAGTTTCTACAGTGATAGTGGATTCCAGTTTCTACGGTGATAGTGGATTCCAGTTTCTACAGTGATAGTGGATTCCAGTTTCTACGGTGATAGTGGATTCCAGTTTCTACGGTGATAGTGGATTCCAGTTTCTACAGTGATAGTGGATTCCAGTTTCTACAGTGATAGTGGATTCCAGTTTCTACAGTGATAGTGGATTCCAGTTTCTACGGTGATAGTGGATTCCAGTTTCTACAGTGATAGTGGATTCCAGTTTCTACGGTGATAGTGGATTCCAGTTTCTACAGTGATAGTGGATTCCAGTTTCTACGGTGATAGTGGATTCCAGTTTCTACAGTGATAGTGGATTCCAGTTTCTACGGTGATAGTGGATTCCAGTTTCTACAGTGATAGTGGATTCCAGTTTCTACGGTGATAGTGGATTCCAGTTTCTACGGTGATAGTGGATTCCAGTTTCTACGGTGATAGTGGATTCCAGTTTCTACGGTGATAGTAGATTCCACTTTCTACAGTGATAGTGGATTCCAGTTTCTACAGTGATAGTGGATTCCAGTTTCTACGGGGATAGTGGATTCCAGTTTCTACAGTGATAGTGGATTCCAGTTTCTACAGTGATAGTGGATTCCAGTTTCTACAGTGATAGTGGATTCCAGTTTCTACAGTGATAGTGGATTCCAGTTTCTACAGTGATAGTGGATTCCAGTTTCTACAGTGATAGTGGATTCCAGTTTCTCCGGGAACTTTATTGACCACACCCTTGCCTCATCTCTGAACATCACCTCTTTCCAACTCTCCTCTCCGTTTCCAGTCCAAGCCCTTGATAAATCAGCCACTAGGATCCGGAACCATCGCACATATCACCACAGCACTCACCCTCACCGTAGAGTCCATTCATCTGGAAAACATTCCCTTCTTCATCATTAGTGCACCAGTTCACAAGATCATCCTCGGCCTCCCATGGTTCCAACTCCATAACCCAACCATCTCATGGTCAAGGATGAGAATCACGGACTGGGCACCCGAATGCCGGAGGACCTGCTTTCCCCGCCTCCTCTTGAGTTCTCTCTGGTTTCCCTACTGTCCCTACTGTTCCAGTGTTCCAGCAGGTCTTCCAGCATTATGGCCTTCCGGTGGACATCGTGTCCGACCGTGGCCCCCAATTCACATCACGGTTATGGAAAGCCTTCATGGAGAAGCTCAGGGTCACGTCAGCCTCACTTCCGGGTATAAGCCTCAGTCTAACAGGCAGGTGGAGAGGATGAACCAGGAGCTAGGAAGGTTCCTGAGTAGCCACTTCCAGGACTGGCAGGGGGAGTGGGCCCGATTCATTCTCTGGGTGGAGTACGATGAGAATTCATTACATCAATCCTCCACTGGGCTGACTCACTTCCAGTGTGTTACCCTCTAACAGCCGGCCTTGACTCCATGGACACCGGGCCAGACCGAAGCTCCTGCTGTCACACCCTGACCATAGTTTACTTTGTATATTTCTATGTTGTGGTTGGTCAGGGTGTGATCTGAGTGGGCATTCTATGTTTCATGTCTAGTTTGTCTAGTTCTATGTTCGGCCTGATATGGTTCTCAATCAGAGGCAGGTGTTCGTCATTGTCTCTGATTGGGAACCATATTTAGGTAGCCTGGGTTTCACTGTGTGTTTGTGGGTGATTGTTCCTGTTTTTGTGTTTGCACCAGACAGGGCTGTTTTGAGTTCTCACGTTTCTTGTTTTTTCGTTAGTTTGTTCATGTATAGTGTCGTGAATAAAATACAATGAACAACCACCATGCTGCGCTTTGGTCCGCCTCTACTTCACAAGAAGAGAATCGTTACAGAATCACCCACCACAACAGGACCAAGCGGTGTGGTAATGGGCAAAGGAAAAAGCAGCAGCAGGAGCAGCGCGAGGAGGTATGGACATGGGAGGACGAATTAGACGGTAAAGGACCTTGGGCTCAGCCAGGAGAGTATCGCCGCCCCAAGGAAGAACGGGAGGCGGCGAAAGCGGAGAGGCGCTGGTATGAGGAGGCAGCGCGGCGTCGTGGATGGAAGCCCGGGAGTCAGCCCCAAAAATTTCTTGGGGGGGGGCTAACAGGGAGTATGGCTACGCCAGGTAGGAGACCTGAGCCAACTTCCTGTGGTTACCGGTGGGCTAGAGAGACCGGGCAGGCACCGTGTTATGCTGTGGAGCGCACGGTGTCCCCAGTGCGGGTGCACAGCCCGGTGCGGTACATTCCAGCTCCGCGTATCGGCCGGGCTAGAGTGGGCATCGAGCCAAGTGCCATGAAGCCGGCTCTACGCATCTGGTCTCCAGTGCGTCTCCTTGGGCCGGCTTACATGGCACCAGCCTTGCGCACGGTGTCCCCGGTTCGCCTGCATAGCCCAGTGCGGGCTATTCCACCTCGCCGCACTGGCAGGGCGACCGGGACCATTCAACCGGGTAAGGTTGGGCAGGCTCGGTGCTCAAGAGCTCCAGTGCGCCTGCACGGCCCGGTCTATCCGTCACCACCTCCACACCCCAGCCCTCCGGTGGCAGCTCCCCGTACCAGGCTGTCTCTCCGGCCCATCCGTCCAGAGCCTTCCTCCTCTCCAGCGCTGCCGGAGTCTCCCGTCTGTCCGGCGCCGCTGCCGGAGCCTCCCGCCTGTCCGGCGCCTCTGCCGGAGCCTCCCGCCTGTCCGGCGCCTCTGCCGGAGCCTCCCGCCTGTCCGGCGCCTCTGCCGGAGCCTCCCGCCTGTCCGGCGCCTCTGCCGGAGCCTCCCGCCTGTCCGGCGCCTCTGCCGGAGCCTCCCGCCTGTCCGGCGCCTCTGCCGGAGCCTCCCGCCTGTCCGGCGCCTCTGCCGGAGCCTCCCGTCTGCCCGGCGCCTCTGCCGGAGCCTCCCGTCTGCCCGGCGCCATCGGAGCTTCCCGTCTGCCCAACGCCGCCAGCGCCGCCCGTCTGCCCAGCGCCGCCAGCGCCGCCCGTCTGCCCAGCGCCGCCAGCGCCGCCCGTCTGCCCAGCGCCGCCAGCGCCGCCCGTCTGCCCAGCGCCGCCAGCGCCGCCCGTCTGCCCAGCGCCGCCAGCGCCGCCCGTCTGCCCAGCGCCGCCAGCGCCGCCCGTCTGCCCAGCGCCGCCAGTGCCGCCCGTCTGCCAGGAGCCGCCAATGCCGCCCGTCTGCCAGGGGCCGCCAGTGCCGCCCGTCAGCCAGGGGCCGCCAGTGCCGCCAGTCAGCCAGGGGCCGCCAGTGCCGCCAGTCAGCCAGGGGCCGCCAGTGCCGCCAGTCAGCCAGGGGCCGCCAGTGCCGCCAGTCAGCCCAGCGCCAGTGCCGCCAGTCAACCAGGGGCCGCCAGTGCCGCCAGTCAGCCAGGGGCCGCCAGTCAGCCAGGGGCCGCCAGTGCCGCCAGTCAGCCAGGGGCCGCTAGAGCCCCTCCGCCCGGAGCAGCTGTCCCTCTGTCCCGAGCAGCTGTCCCTCTGTCCCGAGCAGCTGTCCCTCTGTCCCGAGCAGCTGTCCCTCTGTCCCGAGCTGTCTCTTAGGAGGGTCACCTATCTAGGGACGCTAAGGAGGTGGACAAAGACTATTATGGAGTGGGGTCCACGTCCAGCGCCAGAGCCGCCTCCGCGGACAGATGCCCACCCAGACCCTCCCCTATAGGTTCAGGTTTTGCGGCCGGAGTCCGCACCTTGGGGGGGGGGGTACTGTCACACCCTGACCATAGTTTACTTTGTATATTTCTATGTTGTGGTTGGTCAGGGTGTGATCTGAGTGGGCATTCTATGTTTCATGTCTAGTTTGTCTAGTTCTATGTTCGGCCTGATATGGTTCTCAATCAGAGGCAGGTGTTCGTCATTGTCTCTGATTGGGAACCATATTTAGGTAGCCTGGGTTTCACTGTGTGTTTGTGGGTGATTGTTCCTGTTTTTGTGTTTGCACCAGACAGGGCTGTTTTGAGTTCTCACGTTTCTTGTTTTTTCGTTAGTTTGTTCATGTATAGTGTCGTCAATAAAATACAATGAACAACCACCACGCTGCGCTTTGGTCCGCCTCTACTTCACAAGAAGAGAATCGTTACACCTGCGGTGGATGAGTGGTTCAGGAGCGCAGAAGAAGTATGGAGCGATGCCCACGTGAGACTCCAGCGTGCCGTCCATCATCAGAAGGAGCAGGCGGATCGCCATCGCAGGGAGGAACCCGTGTTCCACCTGGTGATCGGATCTGCAAGAAGCTGAGCCCCCGGTTTGTGGGGCCGTTCAAGGTTCTCCGGAGGGTCAACAAGGTGACATAGATGACAGCTCCCAAGTGACTACCGTATCTCACCTTCCTTTCATGTCTCCCTTCTCAGGCTGGTGGTTCCAGATCCCTTAGCTGAGGCTGTTCCCCACAACACCCCTCTCTGCCTCCCCTGGAAGTCGAAGGAAGTCCCGCCTATGCCGTCAGATCCCTAGTGGACTCCCGACGTCGTGGGTGTTGGCTCCAGTACCTGGTGGACTGGCAGGGGACTGGCCCGCTCCTCGAACTCGAGGAGCCCCCCACTTCCTGTGGGTATGGTAAACGGGGTGTCTCGGAGGTCCTTCACCCAGATTTTTTGTTGTTGATATTTTAAAATAGATTTCCGGCAAATCCACATTACTTTTTATGCCTCTTTTGAGGGGTGTATTGAGGGGTATTTTTAAAACACAGTATAATTGGAAGGATGTGGATTTTTGCACCTTTAAAGATTTTGCCACGGGGCAGAGAAAAATGTGCTGTTTTATAGCTCGTCTCATGCTATTCTTCAAATTTGACTATGAGGATGAGACAACGTTTTGCAGTTTTAAAATACATTTCCTGCTACTCTACACATTTTGTCATGAGGCTGAGAGGAACATTTTGCCGTTTTAAACTGTTCAGGGAAAAATCTCACTTTTAAAAGTTAATATTCTGTTAACTCATACCCAAATAATGTTGACTTATCCTATACTCGTATTTGTGGCCAAAGCTAACTTGATGAGGAAAAAAAAACACTTAAAAAACCCCACCTCAAACTTGTATCTCAAACAGACCATTTCAAAAATGGCTGCTACTTCCTCACAATAAAATAACCAGGCAAGGAGTACCAGTACTGGGTCAATGTGCAGGGGGTACGGGGTAATTTAGGTAATACATTATGTACATGTCGGTAGGGGTAAAAGTGACTAGGTAATCAGGAGACATAATAAAGTGGCAGCAGAGTGTGTGAGTGTGCATAGAGCCAGTGCAAGAGTCAAACAAATATTATAATAATGGGTGTCAATGTAAATAGTCCAGTGACCATTTGATTAACTGTTCAGCAGTCTTATGGCTTGGGGGTAGAAGCTGTTAAGGAGCCTGTTGTTTCCAGACTTGGTGCATCGGTGCCACTTGCTTTGCAGTAGCAGAGAACCGTCTATGACAGGGGTGGGCAACTCCAAGGGCGTCACTTGGTTTCACTTTTTCTACATCCCTAGCAAGACACAGATGATTAATCAAATGTCATTCTAAACTGAAGATCATGATTAGGTGATTATTGGAGTCAGGTGTGTTAGCTGGGGCTGGGACAAAACTGTGACACCAATCAGGTGGCCCTTGAGGACTGTAAATGCCAATCCCCTGGTCTATGACATGGGTGGCTGGAGTCTTTTGATAATTTCTTAAGGCCTTCCTCTGACACCGCCTGGTATAGAGGTCCTGGATGGCAGGGAGCTCTGCCCCAGTGATGTACTGGGCCGTATGCACTACCTTCTGTAGTGCCTTGAGGTCAGATGCCAAGCAGTTTCCATACCAGGCAGTGACGCAATTAGTCAAGATACAGCTGTAGAACCTTTTCGAGGATCTGAGGCCCAAATATTTTCAGCCTCTTGAATTGTTGTGCCTTCTTTATGACTGTGTTGGTGTGTTTTGGAATTGATCCTTAGTGATGTGGACACCAAGGAACTTGAAGCTCTCGACCCGCTCCACTTCAGCCCCGTTGCGTGCTCGGCTCTCCATTCCCTATAGTCCACAATCATCTCCTTTGTCTTGATCATGTTGAGGGAGAGGTTGTTGTCCTGGCACCACACGGCCACACGGCCTCTCCTCCCAACAGGCTGTCATCGTCGTCGGTGATCAAGCCTACCACTGTCGTGTTGTCGAAAAAATGTAATGATGGTGTTGTAGTCATGCGCAGTCGTGGGTGAACAGAGAATACAGGAGGGGACGGAGCACACACCCGTGAGGGGCCCCGTTGTTGAGGATCAGCGTGGTAGATGTTGTTGTTCTCTTACCACTTGGGGGTGGCCCATCAGAAAGTCCAGGACCCAGTTGCAGAGGGAGGTGTTTAATCCCATCACTATAGCCTGAGTACGATGGATGGTTTACCTCACTATAGCCTGAGTACCATGGATTGCTTACCTCAATATAGCCTAAGTACCATGCGTCACTTTAAAAGCTGATGGGAATAGAAATACCATATAGTTGGAATCCTAAATGGCACCCTATTCCCTATATAGTGCACTACTCTTGACCAGGGCTGGCACCCTATTCCCTATATAGTGCACTACTCTTGACCAGAGCTGGCAACCTATTCCCTATATAGTGCACTACTCTCCAAAGCACATAGGGTTCCGGTTAACAGTAGTGCACATTGGGCCGATTCAGACTTAGGAAATGTACCCCTTTCCTACGCTCTTCTCAGTAGTTGGTATTGAGACGTATCTTATGCAGGTGTGTAAATGGCTTTACAGGTGTGGTTCCCTTGCGCGCACTGAATACATTTAATTAAACTGCTAAAAACCCAGGCCCACCATCAGAACTGAAACAAATCAGTCAGGCCCACCATCAGAACTGAAACACATCAGTCAGGCCCACCATCAGAACTGAAACAAATCAGTCAGGCCCACCATCAGAATGGAAATAAATCAGTCAGGCCCACCATCAGAACTGAAACAAATCAGTCAGGCCCACCATCAGAACTGAAATAAATCAGTCAGGCCCACCATCAGAACTGAAACAAATCAGTCAGGCCCACCATCAGAACTGAAATAAATCAGTCAGGCCCACCATCCGAACTGAAACAAATCAGTCAGGCCCACCATCAGAACTGAAACAAATCAGTCAGGCCCACCATCAGAATGGAAACAAAAGTACAATTTCCATCCTAAAACAGTCAGCCACACACTGAATGAAATTAGAAACAAACCACTAAAAACCCTTTGGAAGAATTAGCACAAAGGTGGATTCTCTAAAGTTTCCCTTGGGCTGCTTTGTTTTGACAAAATCACTGTTCAAAGGACTGTTTCAACTAATGACATAAATGACTATTTGTAGTTTTAAAGCAGGCCATGCTGCCTGTTGCTTAACAGTGAACACAGTACAGCATCATATGTAACACTTCCAGTGCTTCCAATGAGATCAAGGCTTCTTTCATGTTAGCACTTCAGATACGTCCCTAATAGCACCCTATTCCCTATGTAGTGCACTACTTTAGACCAGAGTCTATAGCACCCTATTCCCTATATAGTGCACTACTTTAGACCAGAGCCTATAGCACCCTATTCCCTACATAGTGCACTACTTTAGACCATAGGCCTATAGCACCCTATTCCCTATATAGTGCACTACTTTAGACCATAGGCCTATGGGACCCTATTCCCTATTTAGGGCACTACTTTTGACCAGAGCTGGCACCCTATTCCCTATATAGTGCACTACTCTTGACTAGGGCTCTGTTGGTGGTGGACTATATATGGAATAGAGTGCCATTTGGAATACAGACATCATTCCCAGCGACGTCCTCCTGCCTCCCTGCCACAGCTACAGAGGCTCAGCTCTGACCCTTTTGATATACAGTTTAGTTTATCAGTTAGTAGGCGTGGAGACTCCGCAGGAGGAGGAAGGGGAGGACCATCCTCCTCAGAGAATTTCATATACAGTGGGGCAAAAAAGTATTTAGTCAGCCACCAATTGTGCAAGTTCTCCCACTTAAAAAGATGAGAGAGGCCTGTAATTTTCATCATAGGTACACTTCAACTATGACAGACAAAATGAGAAAAAAAATCCAGAAAATCACACTGTAGGATTTTTAATGAATTTATTTGCAAATTATGGTGGAAAATAAGTATTTGGTCACCTACAAATAAGCAAGAATTCTGGCTCTCACAGACCTGTAACTTCTTCTTTAAGTCGCTCCTCTGTCCTCCACCCGCGTTACCTGTATTAATGGCACCTGTTTGAACTTGTTATCAGTATAAAAGACACCTGTCCACAACCTCAAACACTCACACTCCAAACTCCACTATGGCCAAGACCAAAGAGCTGTCAAAGGACACCAGAAACAAAATTGTAGACCTGCACCAGGATGGAAAGACTGAATCTGCAATAGGTAAGCAGCTTGGTTTGAAGAAATCAACTGTGGGAGCAATTATTAGGAAATGGAAGACATACAAGACCACTCATAATCTCCCTCGATCTGGGTCTCCATGCAAGATCTCACCCCGTGGGGTCAAAATTATCACAAGAACGGTGAGCAAAAATCCCAGAACCACACCTAGTGAATGACCTGCAGAGAGCCGGGACCAAAGTAACAAAGACTACCATCAGTAACACACTA
Source organism: Oncorhynchus mykiss (assembly GCF_057628025.1). Classification (NCBI taxonomy): domain Eukaryota; kingdom Metazoa; phylum Chordata; class Actinopteri; order Salmoniformes; family Salmonidae; genus Oncorhynchus; species Oncorhynchus mykiss. The sequence continues at coordinate 6,968,712 of NC_143025.1, read as the reverse complement.
CGCCGCAAGGGAATCAAATCCTGCAGTGCCAGACGTGTCCCCCTGCTTAAGCCAGTACATGTCTAGGCCCGTCTGAAGTTTGCTAGAGAGCATTTGGATGATTCAGAAGAAGATTGGGAGAATGTCATATGTTCAGATGAAACCAAAATAGAACTTTTTGGTAAAAACTCAACTCGTCGTGTTTGGAGGACAAAAATTCTGAGTTACATCCAAAGAACACCATACCTACTGTGAAGCATGGGGGTGGAAACATCATGCTTTGGGGCTGTTTTTCTGTAAAGGCATCAGGACGACTGATCCGTGTAAAGGAAAGAATGAATGGGGCCATGTATCGTTCGATTTTGAGTGAAAACCTCCTTCCATCAGCAAGGGCATTGAAGATGAAACGTGGCTGGGTCTTTCAGCATGACAATTATCCCAAACACACTGCCCGGGCAATGAAGGAGTGGCTTCGTAAGAAGCATGTCAAGGTCCTGGAGTAGCCAGTCTCCAGATCTCAACCCCATAGAAAATCTTTGGAGGGAGTTGAAAGTCCGTGTTGCCCAGCAACAGCCCCAAAACATCACTGCTCTAGAGGAGATCTGCATGGAGGAATGGGCCAAAATACCAGCAACAGTGTGTGAAAACCTTGTGAAGACCTCTGTCATTGCCAACAAATGGTATATAACAAAGTATTGAGATAAACTTTTGTTATTGACCAAATACTTATTTCCCACCATAATTTGCAAATAAATTCATTAAAAAAAAGTTTTTCTAATTTTGTCTGTCATAGTTGAAGTGTACCTATGATGAAAATTACAGGCCTCTCTCATCTTCTTAAGTGGGAGAACTTGCACAATTGGTGGCTGACTAAATACTTTTTGCCCCACTGTAAATAAAAAACGGTAAAACATTAAAGTTATCCTTTTTTAGATATATTCACGTCAACAAATAATTGATTAAAACACACTGTTTTGCAATGGTCTTCAGTAGCCTCAACATCACTCTGTAGGGTAGCACCATGGTGTAGCTGAGGACAGCTAGCTTATGTCGTCCAATGGGTATATTGACTTCAATACAAAACCTAGGAGGCTCATTGTTCTCACCCCCATCCATAGACTACTCAGTAATGATGACAACTTCCCGGAGGATGTCCTCCAACCTATCAGAGCTCTTGCAGCATGAACTGACATGTTGTCCACCCAATCAAAGGATCAGATAATGAATATAGTACTGAAAGCATAAGATACAGCTAGCTAGCACTGCAGTGCATAAAATATGGTGTGTAGTTGAACAGTTTTTAACAAATTCATTTTTTCAAAAAAGGAGAAGCAAGAGAGAGCGATTACATTTTTTTCAGCTTCACCTACTTAGCTAACAAATGCAGCTAGCTAGTTTAGCCTACTCAAACACTCTGCTAAAACAGAGGGATGCTATGTTAGCTAGCTGGCTATAACAGAGGGATGCTATGTTAGCTAGCTGGCTATAACAGAGGGATGCTATGTTAGCTAGCTGGCTATAACTATTCAACACAACACTGGAACTCTTCCAAGGTAAGCTTTTGGTTTAAAAAATGTTTTGTCAACAGGGCCCACCGGTATAACTGCTTACTGACTATACACTAACATTACTGTATGATTGTAGCAGGTTTACTAATGCATTAGTTATATTAGCTGTGTTTTTTATTTTATTTATTTTATTTCACCTTTATTTAACCAGGTAGGCTAGTTCACCTTTATTTAACCAGGTAGGCTAGTTCACCTTTATTTAACCAGGTAGGCTAGTTGAGAACAAGTTCTCATTTGCAACTGCGATCTGGCCAAGATAAGGCATAGCAGTGTGAACAGACAACACAGAGTTACACATGGAGTAAACAATTAACAAGTCAATAACACAGTAGAAAAAAGGGGAGTCTATATATACATTGTGTGCAAAAGGCATGAGAAGGTAGGCAAATAATTACAATTATGCAGATTAACACTGGAGTGATAAATGATCAGATGGTTATGTACAGGTAGAGATATTGGTGTGCAAAAGAGCAGAAAAATAAAAATAAATAAATAAAAACAGTATGGGGATGAGGTAGGTGAAAATGGGTGGGCTATTTACCAATAGACTATGTACAGCTGCAGCGATCGGTTAGCTGCTCAGATAGCAGATGTTTGAAGTTGGTGAGGGAGATAAAAGTCTCCAACTTCAGCGATTTTTGCAATTCGTTCCAGTCACAGGCAGCAGAGAACTGGAACGAAAGGCGGCCAAATGAGGTGTTGGCTTTAGGGATGATCAGTGAGATACACCTGCTGGAGCGCGTGCTACGGATGGGTGTTGCCATCGTAACCAGTGAACTGAGATAAGGCGGAGCTTTACCTAGCATGGACTTGTAGATGACCTGGAGCCAGTGGGTCTGGCGACGAATATGTAGCGAGGGCCAGCCGACTAGAGCATACAAGTCCCAGTGGTGGGTGGTATAAGGTGCTTTAGTGACAAAACGGATGGCACTGTGATAAACTGCATCCAGTTTGCTGAGTAGAGTGTTGGAAGCAATTTTGTAGATGACGTCGCCGAAGTCGAGGATCGGTAGGATAGTCAGTGTTGACTATGACGTTACTTTAGCTAATATGGTGACAACTATGTAGGCCGTGTTTAGCGGTTATATGTTTTGGCTTGGAAAGGTTTTTTGGCCTAGTCACATACAGCTGATGTCTTGTGAATTGAAGTCCACAAACGAAGGGAAAATGTGAGAGGGGGAGAGCGCATAGATGCGAGACGGAATACAACGTGGCTGCTATGGAAGTGAACTGTGTTTAGGCTCGACCCGGGGTGTATTCATTCTGCCCATTCTGTTGAAGAACATCTCTTAAATGGAAGGAAACACGGAAATGGGGATAAACATACCTGAATTTGTCCAATAGAAACTATTGTTTGCAACTGTTGATTAACTAATGATTTACACCCTAGATCAGCTAGATGCCGGCAAGTGTTCATGGCACCCCTGTATATCTTTGCCAGGTCATACAGTAAGTATGAACAAGGAGTACAGGAGGGAACTAAGCATGCACCCCTGAGGGGCCCCCGTGTTGAGGATCAGTGTGGTGGATGTGTTGTTGCCTACCCTCACCACCTGGGGGTGGCCTGTCAGGAAGTCCAGGATCCAGTTGCAGAGGGAGGTGATTAGTCCCTGGATCATTAGCTTAGTGATGAGCTTGGACTGTACTACGGTGTTAAACACTGAGCTGTAGTCATTGAACAGCATTCTCCCATAGGTGTTCCTTTTGTCCAGGTGGGAAAGGGCAGTGTGGAGTGAAATATCGATTGCGTCATCTGTGGATCTGTTCGGCGGTATACGAATTGGAGTGGGTCCAGGGTAGCATTTCATGGCTACAGATGTGAGTGCTAAGGGGCGATAGTCATTTAGACAGGTTACCTTGGAGTTCTTGGACACAGGGACTATGGTGCTATGCTTGAAACATGTAGTTATTAGAGACTGGGTCAGGGAGAGGATGAAAATGTCAGTGAAGTCACTTGCCAGCTGGTCAGCTCATGCTTTGAGTACGTGTCCTGGTAATCCGTCTGGCCCTGCAGCCTTGTGAATAATGACTTGTTTAAACGTCTTACTCACATTGGCTATGGAGAGCGTGATCACACAGTTGTCCGGAACAGCTGGTGCTCTCACGCATGGTTCAGTGTTGCTTGCCTCAAAGCGAGTATAAAAGGCACTTAGTATGCCTGGAAGGCTTGCATCACTGAGCAGCTCTTGGCTGGTTTCCCTTTGTAATCCGTGATAGTTTGCAAGCCCTGTCACCTGACGAGTGTCAGAGCTGGTGTAGTAGGATTAGATCTTAGTCCTGTATGGACACTTTTCCTGTTTAATGGTTTGTCGGAGGCATAGCAGGATTTATTCTAAGTGTTCAGTTTAGTGTCCCACTCCTTGAAAGCAGCAGCTCTAGCCTTTAGCTCAGTGCGGATGTTGCCTGTAATCCATGGCTTCTGGTTGAGATATTTAAGTATCGGCACTTTAGGGACAACATCGTTGATGCACCGGTGACTGATGTGGTAAACTCCTCAATGCCATTGGATGAGTCCTGGAACATATTCCAGTATGTGCTAAAGGAAAAAGTATTGTAGCTTAGGATTGGCTTCATCTGACCACTTCTGTATTGAGCGTGTCACTGGTACTTCCTGTTTGAGTTTTTACTTTTAAGCAGGAATCAGGAGGATAAAGTTATGGTCAGATTTGCCAAAGTGAGGGTGAGCTTTGTATGCGTCTTTGTGTGTGTAGTTAAGATGATCTTTCGCCTCTGGTTGCACAGTTGACATGCTGGTAGAAATGAGGTCAAACGGATTTCAGTTTTCCTGTATAAAATCATCGGCCACTAGGAGCTCTACCTCTGGATGAGCATGTTCTTGTTTGGTTATGGCCCTATACAGCTCGTTGAGTGTGGTCTTAGTGTCAGCAGATTAAAACTCTCTTGGTAAATAGTGTGGTCTACAGCTTATCATGAGATACTCTACCTTAGACGAGCAGAACCTCAAGACTTCCTTAATATTAGAGATCACACACCAGCTGTTGTTAACAAAGAGACACACCATCCCCCTTGAGCTTACCTGATGCTACCGTTCTGTTCTGCCACTGCACAGAAAAACCAGCTAGAATATTACCTATGAACTTCTTCAGCCAAGTTTCCAAGAAACATAGGACGTTACAGTTCTTCAGGTCCCGTTGATAGGATAGTCTCAAACGGAGCTCGTCCAATGTTTCGTACATTCGCCAATTGTAGAGAGGGTAGAGGCAGTTAATTTACTGGCCGCCATAGTTTCATCATGGTGCCCGCACTTTGACCTCACTTTGACCTCTATATCGCCGTCTTTCTCTCTTCCGAGTGTCTGGGATTAGGCCCTGACCCGGGGGTGAGCAGTATGATTGAAGTAAAAATCTTCATCCAAATCAAGGATGCTAGCCTTCTGGGCAGAGTTGCAAAGAAAAAGCCATCTCTCTGTCCAGTGTCTGTGTTCTTTTGCCCATCTTAATCTTTTATTTTTATTTGCCAGTCTGAGATATGGATTTTTCTTTGCAACTATGCCTAGAAGGCCAGCATCCCGGGGGACGCCTCTTCACTGTTGAGACTTGTGTTTTGCTGGTACTATTTAATGAAGCTGCCAGTTGAGAACTTGTGAGGCGTCTTTTTCTCAAACTAGACACTCTACTGGTCCTCTTGCTCAGTTGTGCACCGGGTCCTCCCACTCCTCTTTCTATTCTGGTTAGAGACAGTTTGCGCTGTTCTGTGAAGGGAGTAGCACACAGCGTTGTACAAGTTCTTCAGTTTCTTGGCAATTTATCGCATTGAAATAGCCTTAATTTCTCAGAACAAGAATAGACTGATGAGTGTCAGAAGAAAGTTATTTGTTTCTGGACATTTTGAGCCTGTAATTGAACCCACAAATGCTGATTCTCCAGATACTCAACTAGTCTAAAGAAGGACAGTTTTATTGCTTCTTTAATCAGGACAACAGTTTTCAGCTGTGCTAACATAATCGCAAAAGGGTTTTCTAATGATCAATTAGCCTTTTAAAACGATAAACTTGGATTAGCTAACACAATGTGCCATTGGAACACAGGAGTGATGGTTGCTGATAATGGGCCTCTGTACACCTATGTAGATATTCCATTAAAAAATCTGTCGTTTCCAGCTACAATAGTAATTTACAACATTTACAACATCTATATTGTATTTCTGATCATTTTGATGTTAATGGACAAAAAAATTGCTTTTCTTTCAAAAACAAGGACATTTCTAAGTGACCCCAAACTTTGGAATGGTAGTGTATATGTTACAAATTCCAATTAGTTGTGGCTAACGTTAGCTAGGCTTAGGGGTTACGGTTAGGGTTAGGTTAGGGGAAGGGTTAGCTAGCATGCTAAGTAGTTGCAAAGTATCTGAAAAGTAGTAAGTAGTTGCTAAGTAGCTAAAATTGTCCATGATGAGATACAAACATGCAACTTTTGGGTTGCTAAACACTCAAGTTCGCACACCTAGTGCAATGTCATAGTAATATTGAGGAGGCACTAAGATGACTGAGGTAGCCTACAGGGAACTAAATGTTGGTCCCATGTTTCATGAGCTTAAATAAAATCGACTTCACTGGGCAATGCATTTTGCTTATGTCAATGTTGTGAACAGAGTGCCCCATTGTGGCAGCGGGATTATGGTATGGGCAGGCATAAACTACAGACAATGAACACAATTGCATTTTATGAATGGCAATTTGAACCCACAAAGATACCGTGACGAGATCCTGAGGCCCGTTGTCGTGCCATTCATCCCCCGCCATCATCTCATGTTTCAGCATGATAATGCACAGCCCCATGTCACAAGGATCTGTACACAATTCCTGGAAGCTGAAAATGTCCCAGTTCTTCCACGAGCTGCATTACTCATCAGACATGTCACCCATTGAGCATGTTTGGGATGCTCTGGATCGATGCATACGACAGCGTGTTCCAGTTCCCACCAATATCCAGCAACTCCGCACAGCCATTGAAGAGGAGTGGGACAACATTACACATGCCGCAATCAACAACCTGATCAACTCTATGCGAAGGAGATGTGTCACGCTGCATCAGGCAAATAGTGGTCACACCAGATACAGACTGGTTTTCTGATCCAACGCCCATACTTTAAAAAAAAAATGTTTACGTTATCTGTGACCAACAAATGCGCATATCTGTATTCCCAGTCATGTGAAATCCATAGATTAGGGCCTAATGCATTTATATTACATATATTACATTGTGTTGATTTTCTTATATGAACTGTAACTCAGTAAAAATATTTGAAATGGTTGCATATTGCGTTTACATTGTTGTTCAGTGTTCATGGGCAATATCACTATCTCTGTTGGGAATGGGCATAATGACATCATGACGATTTTATTATAGCCTCCTACCATACGGCGGAGAGAGGGACTTGAAATCAGAGGCCGTTGTGGCACCATGGGTTGTCTGTCTCTGTTCGTACAAAATCACGTTGTATAAAAAGGGAAAACATTTTCATAAACTCTTTGTTTTTTTTCTTTATATTCATTTACATTCTATTTTTTGTGTTGTTGTTGTTGTTGAGCGTAATATTTCGTTAAACACTATGAAATGCATCCCCTGTACGAAATTGGCTCCATAAATAGAGTTTGATTTGATTCATTTGCATACATTTATTTTCCTTGTTTGATGTGGGATGTGATTAGGCGTTTAGCCTAATGATGTAAGGGTCATATCCAGCAAGCCCTCAAAAATAAAAACCTATTGACTACGTCAGACTGTCGGTTCGGACAACGGTCAAAAAATACTTAAGTATACTGTAACAAATAAAGAACTTAAGGATGGAAAAGGGGTGGGGCTGCCTCGCTGGCACATAACGCAAACAAATCAGTGAACGCATGAACTCCATGACTGACAGTTAAAACAGAACAATGGTTATGACTTGGCATGCTCCGTGTAATTTGAGACGAGGTGAAACTAGGGAGAGAGGGAACCAGCTGTCAACAATGATTTATTGTTAGCTTATATTTTCGGTGTTTTTTTTTTGTTTGTTTTTTTTAGACATGGTGAGTCTCTAGTCTGACAGTCCTACTCCCTCGTCTTCCTCCTCCTCTTCTTCCTCTACGGTGTTTCCAGAACCAACGTTGTTCTGAGTTCGTGACAATTCTAAAGAGAATCCTTACCCACCGCGAGCACACAAATACAGAGAACATAGGACGTGCGCGTGCCTTCTTGCCTTCCGTCGTTTATCTTCTTGAGACTTCACACCGGTGAACACGGTTGACTGCTCGCCCTCCTGCAGGCTCTAAGCACGAGGGAATCACTCGCATCGGTCCGTCAAAATGCATACACGAAAACAACAATTACCGGCTGAAGATTAACATACAGACACCTGCGTGAGAATAAAAGGCGCGGCGCCTGATCTTTACAGTTATCGGTTTCGTTCAACGGAAAACTGGATTTTTCTGTGTTCTTTAGGGGAGGGGGTAAGCGACAGTAGATACATGAGAGGAAGGGTAGCAGTCTGAATAGCAAGGAGGGTGTCTCGGAGAGGAGGGAGAGAGAGAGACTGGTGCTGTCCTTTCAGAACCACGGAAAGCAGTCACCCTTGGCACAGCAGTCACCCTTGGCACAGCAGTCACCTCACTGCCCGTGGATGTCATAAACAGGTTCTACCAAAACCACCACAACAGGAGGAGAGTCATTGTGTTGGATTTGGATAAAAAGAAAAACAAAACAATTATAGCATCATCTTTATCTCTCGGATGTATACCACTACGAGGTGACGTCCATTGTTTATGGGAAGCCATTGACTACAATCATTTGTGCAATTATGTGTTCTCCCTCCAGTAGGTCTGGTTGGTGATTGATTTCCGTGACAGGTTGGAGAACCGTTGGAGCATCTGGCATTATCAGTGGGAATATGTGCTAAATTAGGTCTATACGTGTATTCTTTGAGGGTCTGTAGTCTGTAATTGCAGCAGCAGATTTATTTTGTGCATTGCTCTATTTCCTAAAGCATCCTACCCCCCCCCCCCCCCCCCCCCCTCCCCTCCCCTGGTAATCCCGGGTGTGCATGTGTTGCATTTGCGAGAGTTCTCCCTCCCTCCCTCCCTCCCGTTGAGGCGTGCGGTGCTCCTAGAGTTGCCGTTGTGATGCCGGGAACTTACTGGAGACATGCCTAAGGGACGCAATGGGCTTGAGCGACGAGAAGGATCGCATTGTGATAAATGTGGGAGGTATCAAACATCAGACATATCGCGGTACCCTGCGTACCCTGCCCGGCACCCGCTTATCCTGGCTCGCCGAACCCGACGCGCCTAGCCACTTTGACTGGGATGACAAACATGAGGAATTCTTCTTCGACCGCCACCCGGGTGTTTTCGCCCATATCCTTAATTATTACCGGACAGGTAAACTGCACTGCCCTGCCGATGTCTGCGGACCACTGTACGAGGAGGAACTGGCCTTCTGGGGCATCGACGAGACGGACGTGGAACCGTGCTGCTGGATGACCTATAGCCAGCATCGGGAGGCGGAAGAGGCACTTGATAGTTTTGGCGGGGGGGCCCTGCTCGACCTGACTGGTAACGATGATCCAGACCCGGAGATTGCAGCCGACCAAGGGGACGGGGTTGGTGATGAGGCTGATGAGATGACAAGGAGGCTGGCACAGGGGGATTCTCCAGATGCCAAGGCAGGGGGGGTTTGGGGCCGCTGGCAGAAACGCATGTGGGCACTGTTTGAAGACCCCTACTCCTCTAAATATGCACGGGTAAGTAGGAAAGAGATTTCTCCTCTGTCCAGACCTAACCATGTTTATACACTTACATGTTTCTTCTCCAGGTGATGTTAAGCACAATGATGGATATGTTTTTTAATTATGAATGAATGAGAGATTGAGATGGAGATTGATAGTGTCTCTAGCCATGTGATGTGGAGAGGGTCTGTGTGAGAGTGACCTTGAGACGGTAGACTAGTCTACTCCCCAGGGACTCCTCAGGGAGATCCACAACAGGAGTCCCGTTTTAACAGTGAGATAGGCAGGAGGAAATATTGACCAATGAATCCTCTGATTTGACAGATGGCATTTAGAACCAGGCCAATAACCACTAGCCTACATTAACTTCCTAGATGTCAGCAAACAAAGAAAGCTGTCTGCATCCTATCATGACTCCCATATCCCTTTCACTTTACTGAGCTGAGCCGAGCCAAGCTGAGCTGTACTGCATTGGCCTAGTTAAGCATCCACAATGGTTCCTGGAACAGTGCCGTAAAGGACAATGTGAAAAAGAAAAGATCAAAGACAGCACAGTTGGCCTATGGTTCAGATTGGAACAGTAGTGTGAAAAAGTACTACAGGTCTTTGTACCCAGAACCTCTTGGACATGAGACCCCCACGGTGTGTTGATTTAAACGATGCCCGTAAGCAAACAGAGGAAATGTGTCTGATTTTGAATAGCATTATGAGTCCAGCGGGTCTTTGGGCTGAGAGCTCCTGGACTATCTGTATTCTGGTGCCAGATCTGTATTCTGGTGCCAGATCTGTCTGTGTTGTCTTGCTAAGTGTGACAATGGCCATAGAAGTATGCAAGACAGCGCCAACCAGCAGGCTACTCCTGGACATGAGAATTAGAATCCCAGAGTGGAATGCTGGGTAGTGAATTGAGTTGGGAATTGTTCTTTAATTCCATTTAAATTCTAGAATTGTAATTGGTCTTTTAATTGGCCACACCCCACGGGAATCAGAATTTAGAATAGAATTTGAATTAAAAGGAAGTATAATTTGATTCAATGAAATTCAAATAGCTTATTTATTCAACACATCACCATAGTAATGTTTATGTTGATAACATGTATGGGGTTACCAATACCATGTAGCATAAGGTTAAAACATTTCATTTTTAAAACGTATTCTCTTAAAACAATTTTAAATAATTGAAGTGGTCTGGAAATATTCCAATATCATGTTGTGTGTTGTCTACAATAATTAATAATTCCCTTAATGTTTTTAAATATCGGAATACATTTCCCAGAATGCATTAGATCAAATACTGCATTATGGAAGGGGAATCTACTGACAAATAAAAAATAGTGTGTGACATCTTTGAGTTATTATCAAACTAATATTTGAAATGGTATGTGTATTTGTTGCTTAATAAATAAGTGGCATATCTTTTTGGTAAAATAAATGTTGAAATGAATGAGACTTTAATGTTTCATGTCTTATTTGAATTGGTTTGAATTACATTCTACTTCTTTCAATTCAAATTCTATTCAAATTCTGCTTCCATTGTTTGAATTGAGTTCAATTCTGAATTGACCTCAACCCAGGTTGGCAATATGAGAATACTTGGGATGTTGGCAGTTAGTTTGGTTTGAATACCTGGCCGGGTGGATGTTCAAATCAAATCAAATGACATAGTATTGGTCACATACACATGGTTAGTAGATGTTATTGGTCACATACACATGTTTAGCAGATGTTATTGGTCACATACACATGGTTAGCAGATGTTATTGGTCACATATACATGGTTAGCAGATGTTATTGGTCACATACACATGTTTAGTAGATGTTATTGGTCACATACACATGGTTAACAGATGTTATTGGTCACATACACATGGTTAACAGATGTTATTGGTCACATACACATGGTTAACAGATGTTATTGGTCACATACACATATTTAACAGATGTTATTGGTCACATACACATATTTAACAGATGTTATTGGTCACATTCACATATTTAACAGATGTTATTGGTCACATACACATATTTAGCAGATGTTATTGCGGGTGTACCAAAATGCTTGTGTTTCTAGCTCCAACAGTACAGTAGTATCTAACAATTCACAAGAATACACACAAATCTAAAAGTAAAATAATGGAATTAAGAAATATATAAATATTAAGATGAGGAATGTCAAAGTGGCATTGACAGTGTTGGGGGGTGGGTAATGTAGTCTTGACTCTTGGTTGACAGTGTTGGGGGATGGGTAATGTAGTCTTGACTCTTGGTTGACAGTGTTGGGGGATGGGTAATGTAGTCTTGGCTCTTGGTTGACAGTGTTGGGGGATGGGTAATGTAGTCTTGACTCTTGGTTGACAGTGTTGGGGGATGGGTAATGTAGTCTTGACTCTTGGTTGACAGTGTTGGGGGATGGGTAATGTAGTCTTGACTCTTGGTTGACAGTGTTGGGGGATGGGTAATGTAGTCTTGACTCTTGGTTGACAGTGTTGGGGGATGGGTAATGTAGTCTTGACTCTTGGTTGACAGTGTTGGGGGATGGGTAATGTAGTCTTGACTCTTGGTTGACAGTGTTGGGGGATGGGTAATGTAGTCTTGACTCTTGGTTGACAGTGTTGGGGGATGGGTAATGTAGTCTTGACTCTTGGTTGACAGTGTTGGGGGATGGGTAATGTAGTCTTGACTCTTGGTTGACAGTGTTGGGGGGTGGGTAATGTAGTCTTGACTCTTGGTTGACAGTGTTGGGGGATGGGTAATGTAGTCTTGACTCTTGGTTGACAGTGTTGGGGGATGGGTAATGTAGTCTTGACTCTTGGTTGACAGTGTTGGGGGATGGGTAATGTAGTCTTGACTCTTGGTTGACAGTGTTGGGGGATGGGTAATGTAGTCTTGACTCTTGGTTGACAGTGTTGGGGGATGGGTAATGTAGTCTTGACTCTTGGTTGACAGTGTTGGGGGATGGGTAATGTAGTCTTGACTCTTGGTTGACAGTGTTGGGGGGGTGGGTAATGTATTGATGCTCCAGTGCCAAATCAACACAAATTAGTTTTTATTTGTCTTTCTTACTTCTTTTTGCTATTTAAGAGTCTTATTTTTGGATACGTTTTTATATTTATATAGTTTTAAATGTTATGGTTATTTATTTGTGTTTTTCCAAATGTCTGAAGGGGGGGGGGGGGGTCATCCAGGGAGCAATACAAGCTATAACCGCCACTGGCCCCTGGTGATGCGTTGGGCAGACCATATCACCCTCTGGAGAGCCTTGCGGTGTGAGGGTCTTAGGGGCCAAGCAGAATTTATTCTGCCTCCTGAGGTTGAAGAGGCAGCTGTTGCTCCTTCTTCACCACACTGTCTGTTTGGCTGGACCATTTCAGATTGTCAGGGATGTGTCCACCGAGGAACTTGAAGCTCTTCAACCTCTCTACTGCGGCCCCGTTGATGTGGATAGGGGGGTTCTCCCTCTGCTGTTTTTACGATCAGCTCTTTCGTTTTGTTGACTTTGAGTGAGAGGTTATTTTCCTGGCACCACTCTGCCAGGGCCCTTACCTCCTATCGTCTGTCTCGTAATTGCTGGTAATCAGGTTGTGTCGTCTGTAAACTTGATGATTGAGTTAGAGGCGTGCGTGGCCACGTAGTCATGGGTGAACAGGGAGTACAGGAGGGAGCTGAGCACACACCCTTGTGGGGCCCCTGTGTTGAGGATCAGCGTAGTGGAGGTGTTGTTTCCTACCTTCACCACCTGGGGGGCCCGTCAGGAAGTCCAGGACCCAGGTGCACAAGGCGGGGTTCAGACCCAGGGCCCTGAGCTTGATGATGAGCTAAGAGGGTACTATGGTGTTAAATGCTGAGCTATAGTCAATAAACAGCATTCTTACATAGGTATTCCTCTTGTCCAGATGGGATAAGGCAGTGTGCAGTGCGATGGCGATTGCATCTATTGGGGCGAATGTATGCAACATTTTGAAGTGGGTCCACCAGCAGCATGTAGTCTACCTAAAGGCAGCTCTTTATACTGACACAGAACACAAGTTGGAGAGGTGAGAGACTTGGGCTTGTTTTTACGGGCAGGCTTCCTTTTGACATGGCCCTGGTCCAATGCCATTTTTTACATGTTGCCACTTTACATGGCAACATGTAAAAAATGTTTCACCTCGTGTTGCTCCTGCAGCTGTGTAACATGGTGATTGGTGTAATTACAGGATTAGGTGAGCCGGGCACGCGGCCAATCAACATGCAGTTTAACACTCTTGATGTAATCACCTGCTTTATAAGAATTAGTTATTATAGGTACAAATACACAACCCAGTTCTGGTCAGAAATACAGTGGATTATTAAGTGAGTAGCAGTTCCTATTGAAATTGTTGGAGTTGTTAATTGATTGGTCATGTCTTACTGGCTGTTGTTGTGTGGTTGAAATTGTTGGAGTTGTTAATTGATTGGTCATGTCTTACTGGTTGTTGTTGTGTGGTTGAAATCGATGGAGTTGTTAATTGATTGCTCATGTCTTACTGGCTGTTGTTGTGTGGTTGAAATTGTTTCAGTTGTTAATTGATTGGTCATGTTTTACTGGTTGTTGTTGTGTGGTAGACAGGGGAGATGAGTTGTTAATTGATTGGTCATGTCTTACTGGTTGTTGTTGTGTGGTAGACAGGGGAGATGAGTTGTTAATTGATTGGTCATGTCTTACTGGTTGTTGTTGTGTGGTAGACAGAGGAGATTAGTTGTTAATTGATTGGTCATGTATTACTGGTTGTTGTGTGGTAGACAGGGGAGATGAGTTGTTAATTGATTGGTCATGTCTTACTGGTTGTTGTTGTGTGGTAGACAGAGGAGATGAGTTGTTAATTGATTGGTCATGTCTTACTGGTTGTTGTGTGGTAGACAGGGGAGATGAGTTGTTAATTGATTGGTCATGTCTTACTGGTTGTTGTGTGGTAGACAGGGGAGATGAGTTGTTAATTGATTGGTCATGTCTTACTGGTTGTTGTTGTGTGGTAGACAGAGGAGATGAGTTGTTAATTGATTGGTCATGTCTTACTGGTTGTTGTGTGGTAGACAGGGGAGATGAGTTGTTAATTGATTGGTCATGTCTTACTGGTTGTTGTGTGGTAGACAGAGGAGATGAGTTGTTAATTGATTGGTCATGTCTTACTGGTTGTTGTTGTGTGGTAGACAGGGGAGATGAGTTGTTAATTGATTGGTCATGTCTTACTGGTTGTTGTGTGGTAGACAGAGGAGATGAGTTGTTAATTGATTGGTCATGTCTTACTGGTTGTTGTGTGGTAGACAGGGGAGATGAGTTGTTAATTGATTGGTCATGTCTTACTGGTTGTTGTGTGGTAGACAGGGGAGATGAGTTGTTAATTGATTGGTCATGTCTTACTGGTTGTTGTTGTGTGGTAGACAGAGGAGATGAGTTGTTAGTTGATTGGTCATGTCTTACTGGTTGTTGTGTGGTAGACAGGGGAGATGAGTTGTTAATTGATTGGTCATGTCTTACTGGTTGTTGTGTGGTAGACAGAGGAGATGAGTTGTTAATTGATTGGTCATGTCTTACTGGTTGTTGTGTGGTAGACAGGGGAGATGAGTTGTTAATTGATTGGTCATGTCTTACTGGTTGTTGTGTGGTAGACAGAGGAGATGAGTTGTTAATTGATTGGTCATGTCTTACTGGTTGTTGTGTGGTAGACAGGGGAGATGAGTTGTTAATTGATTGGTCATGTCTTACTGGTTGTTGTGTGGTAGACAGAGGAGATGAGTTGTTAATTGATTGGTCATGTCTTACTGGTTGTTGTGTGGTAGACAGGGGAGATGAGTTGTTAATTGATTGGTCATGTCTTACTGGTTGTTGTGTGGTAGACAGAGGAGATGAGTTGTTAATTGATTGGTCATGTCTTACTGGTTGTTGTTGTGTGGTAGACAGGGGAGATGAGTTGTTAATTGATTGGTCATGTCTTACTGGTTGTTGTGTGGTAGACAGAGGAGATGAGTTGTTAATTGATTGGTCATGTCTTACTGGTTGTTGTGTGGTAGACAGGGGAGATGAGTTGTTAATTGATTGGTCATGTCTTACTGGTTGTTGTGTGGTAGACAGGGGAGATGAGTTGTTAATTGATTGGTCATGTCTTACTGGTGTTTGTTGTGTGGTAGACAGAGGAGATGAGTTGTTAGTTGATTGGTCATGTCTTACTGGTTGTTGTGTGGTAGACAGGGGAGATGAGTTGTTAATTGATTGGTCATGTCTTACTGGTTGTTGTGTGGTAGACAGAGGAGATGAGTTGTTAATTGATTGGTCATGTCTTACTGGTTGTTGTGTGGTAGACAGGGGAGATGAGTTGTTAATTGATTGGTCATGTCTTACTGGTTGTTGTGTGGTAGACAGAGGAGATGAGTTGTTAATTGATTGGTCATGTCTTACTGGTTGTTGTGTGGTAGACAGGGGAGATGAGTTGTTAATTGATTGGTCATGTCTTACTGGTTGTTGTGTGGTAGACAGAGGAGATGAGTTGTTAATTGATTGGTCATGTCTTACTGGTTGTTGTGTGGTAGACAGGGGAGATGAGTTGTTAATTGATTGGTCATGTCTTACTGGTTGTTGTTGTGTGGTAGACAGGGGAGATGAGTTGTTAATTGATTGGTCATGTCTTACTGGTTGTTGTTGTGTGGTAGACAGGGGAGATGAGTTGATGAGTGGTGATTATTAAACACAATGAGAGGAGCCTACATCACCCAAATATTTCAGTGTGAAAGCCAATACATATATTTTTTAAATGCTAGGTTCAGTGAAATGTGTTTGTTTTACAGGGTCAGTCATAGTAGTACAGCGACCCTGGAGCAAATTAGGGTTAAGTGCCTTGCTCAAGGGCACGCCATGTCAGCTCAGGGATTTGAACCAGAGATCTTTCGGTTACTGGCCCGCCCAACACTCAAGCCGCCCGTACCAATTTCAGTGTGAGCAAGACAAAACAAAATCTCAGTAGATTGAAGTTTGACAGAGCACAGCATGTGGTTAATTAGATCAATGTCTGTTAATTACAGACTGTAGTATTTATGTCACAGTGGAACAGCCCCCTTACCACTCATTTAGCAGATCCTCTTAACCAGAGCAACTAGGGTGAAGTGCCTTGCTCAATGGCACATCAACAGATTTTTTGTTGTTGTTGGTGTCACCTAGTTGGCCCAGGGATTCGAACCAGTGACCTTTCAGTTACTGGCCCATACGCTTTTAACCTCTAGGCTACCTGCCTCCTACCACTGTCGTCCCTCTGTCTGCCATGTCACTCCTAGAGACATTAACAGCCTGGAATTAGCCAACCAGAACAAGAACATAGAAACATAATCTAGTCATTATCTAATAATTGTATTTCTATAGGCAAAACCTGAATGTTCAGTGACTGGCCTGGTAAATGCTGCTAATGTAGAGCGCTGCCTTATAGCTTTGACTCCCCAGGAGCATCAACAGGGATTAGCCAACCTTAGCAAACCAGGGCCAAACAAGCCTCAGTGATCATCCCTATAGGCCAGAATCATGTTCATTGTCTGTCCTGGCAAAGACTGCTAATGTAAGTGCTGCCTTATGAGCTGAAATCAAACCCTAATCACTCTTTGGCCTGTCACTCCCAGCCAATGTAAGGGGCTGCCTAATGCCTGTCACTCCCAGCCAATGTAAGGGGCTGCCTAATGCCTGTCACTCCCAGCCAATGTAAGGGGCTGCCTAATGCCTGTCACTCCCAGCCAATGTAAGGGGCTGCCTAATGCCTGTCACTCCCAGCTAATGTAAGGGGCTGCCTAATGCCTGTCACTCCCAGCTAATGTAAGGGGCTGCCTAATGCCTGTCACTCCCAGCTAATGTAAGGGGCACCTTAATGCCTGTCACTCCCAGCTAATGTAAGGGGCTGCTTAATGTAAGGGGCTGCCTAATGCCTGTCACTCCCAGCTAATGTAAGGGGCACCTTAATGCCTGTCACTCCCAGCTACTGTAAGGGGCTGCCTAATGCCTGTCACTCCCAGCTAATGTAAGGGGCACCTTAATGCCTGTCACTCCCAGCTACTGTAAGGGGCTGCCTAATGCCTGTCACTCCCAGCTAATGTAAGGGGCACCTTAATGCCTGTCACTCCCAGCTAATGTAAGGGGCTGCCTAATGCCTGTCACTTCCAGCTACTGTAAGGAGCTGCCTAATGTAAGGGGCTGCCTAATGCCTGTCACTCCCAGCCAATGTAAGGGGCTGCCTAATGCCTGTCACTCCCAGCTAATGTAAGGGGCTGCCTAATGCCTGTCACTCCCAGCTAATGTAAGGGGCTGCCTAATGCCTGTCACTCCCAGCTAATGTAAGGGGCTGCCTAATGTAAGGGGCTGCCTAATGCCTGTCACTCCCAGCTAATGTAAGGGGCTGCCTAATGCCTGTCACTCCCAGCTAATGTAAGGGGCTGCCTAATGCCTGTCACTCCCAGCTAATGTAAGGGGCACCTTAATGCCTGTCACTCCCAGCCAATGTAAGGGGCTGCCTAATGCCTGTCACTCCCAGCTAATGTAAGGGGCTGCTTAATGCCTGTCACTCCCAGCTACTGTAAGGGGCTGCCTAATGCCTGTCACTCCCAGCTAATGTAAGGGGCTGCCTAATGCCTGTCACTCCCAGCTAATGTAAGGGGCTGCTTAATGCCTGTCACTCCCAGCTAATGTAAGGGGCTGCCTAATGTAAGGGGCTGCCTAATGCCTGTCACTCCCAGCTAATGTAAGGAGCTGCCTAATGCCTGTCACTCCCAGCTAATCTAAGGGGCTGCCTAATGTCTGTCACTCCCAGCTAATCTAAGGGGCTGCCTCATGGCTGTCACTCCTAGAAACATCAACTGGGATTAGCAAGACCGGGTAGTGTTCATTGGGGCATTAACGTTTTAAAATGGACAAGTCCCAGGTAGGTCCCTCCCCCTGTTTCAGTTTGTTTGCAAATACAGGTGTGCCAAACTTGTAGTGTCACATTTTAAAAAATATATATTTTTAAATGTTTAGTTTTTTTTCATGATGGGGTATTGTGATGTCATTATGGGGTATTGTGATGTCATTATGGGGTAATGTGTGTTGATTGATGAGGAAAAAAGCTACAACGTAACAAAATGTGGAAAAAGTCAAGGGGTCTGAATACTTTTTGAAAGCACTGTATGTTGCCTACGAGCTGATAAACTCAACTATATGGCAGAAGGGTCAGAGTTGATCCTCTGTGGCAGGGAATCACAAGGACATCGCTGGGAATGAGGGTTGTATTCCAAATCTCACCCTATTCCTTATATATATATACAAATCAAATCCAATTTGATTAGTCACGAGCTAACCAACAGTTAAAAAAAAGATGGATAAGTTTAAGAGAAAGAAGTAACAAGTCCTTAAAGAGCAGCAGTAAAAAATAACAATATATACAGGGGGGTGTCGGTACAGAGTCAATGTGTGGGGCCACCGGTTAGATGCGGTAATATGTACATGTAGGTAGAGTTAATTAAAGTCACTATGCATAGATGACAACAGAGAGTGGCAGTGATGGGGAGGGGGAGGGGGAGGGGGAATGTGAGTAGTCTGGGTAGCCATGTGACTAGATAGGGAATAGGGTTCCATGGCCTCTGGTCAAAAGTAGTGCACTATATAGGGAATAGGGTGCTATAGGTACTGGTCTCAGGTAGTGCACTATATAGGGAATAGGGTCCCATAGGCCTATGGTCTAAAGTAGTGCACTATATAGGGAATAGGGTGCTATAGGCTCTGGTCTAAAGTAGTGCACTATATAGGGAATAGGGTGCTATTAGGGACGTATCTGAAGTGCTAACATGAAAGAAGCCTTGATCTCATTGGAAGCACTGAAAGTGTTACATATGATGCTGTACTGTGTTCACTGTTAAGCAACAGGCAGCATGGCCTGCTTTAAAACTACAAATAGTCATTTATGTCATTAGTTGAAACAGTCCTTTTGAACCGCAGTAAATTCTTTTGAACAGCAGTAAACAGCCCTTTTGAACAGCAGTAAACAGCCCTTTTGAACAGCAGTAAACAGCCCCTTGAACAGCAGTAAACAGCCCTTTTGAACAGCAGTAAACAGTCCTTTGAACAGCAGTAAACAGTCCTTTTGAACAGCAGTAAACAGCCCTTTTGAACAGCAGTAAACAGCCCTTTTGAACAGCAGTAAAGAGCCCTTTTGAACAGCAGTAAACAGCCCTTTTGAACAGCAGTAAACAGTCCTTTTGAACAGCAGTAAACAGCCCCTTGAACAGCAGTAAACAGCCCTTTTGAACAGCAGTAAACAGTCCTTTGAACAGCAGTAAACAGTCCTTTTGAACAGCAGTAAACAGCCCTTTTGAACAGCAGTAAACAGCCCTTTTGAACAGCAGTAAAGAGCCCTTTTGAACAGCAGTAAACAGCCCTTTTGAACAGCAGTAAACAGCCCTTTTGAACAGCAGTAAACAGCCCTTTTGAACAGCAGTAAACAGTCCTTTGAACAGCAGTAAACAGTCCTTTTGAACAGCAGTAAACAGTCCTTTTGAACAGCAGTAAACAGCCCTTTTGAACAGCAGTAAAGAGCCCTTTTGAACAGCAGTAAACAGCCCTTTTGAACAGCAGTAAACAGTCCTTTGAACAGCAGTAAACAGTCCTTTTGAACAGCAGTAAACAGCCCTTTTGAACAGCAGTAAACAGCCCTTTGAACAGCAGTAAACAGTCCTTTGAACAGCAGTAAACAGCCCTTTTGAACAGCAGTAAACAGCCCTTTTGAACAGCAGTAAACAGCCCCTTGAACAGCAGTAAACAGCCCTTTTGAACAGCAGTAAACAGTCCTTTGAACAGCAGTAAACAGTCCTTTTGAACAGCAGTAAACAGTTATTTTGAACAGCAGTAAACAGCCCTTTGAACAGCATTAAACAGTTATTTTGAACAGCAGTAAACAGTCCTTTTGAACAGCAGTAACAGTTCTTTTGAACAGCAGTAAACAGTCCTTTTGAACAGCAGTAAACAGTCCTTTTGAACAGCAGTAAACAGCCCTTTTGAACAGCAGTAAACAGTCCTTTTGAACAGCAGTAAACAGTCCTTTTGAACAGCAGTAAACAGTCCTTTTGAACAGCAGTAAACAGTCCTTTGAACAGCAGTAAACAGTCCTTTTGAACAGCAGTAAACAGTCCTTTGAACAGCAGTAAACAGTCCTTTTGAACAGCAGTAAACAGTCCTTTGAACAGCAGTAAACAGCCCTTTTGAACAGCAGTAAACAGTCCTTTTGAACAGCAGTAAACAGTCCTTTGAACAGCAGTAAACAGTCCTTTTGAACAGCAGTAAACAGTCCTTTGAACAGCAGTAAACAGCCCTTTGAACAGCAGTAAACAGTCCTTTGAACAGCAGTAAACAGCCCTTTTGAACAGCAGTAAACAGCCCTTTTGAACAGCAGTAAACAGCCCCTTGAACAGCAGTAAACAGCCCTTTTGAACAGCAGTAAACAGTCCTTTGAACAGCAGTAAACAGTCCTTTTGAACAGCAGTAAACAGTTATTTTGAACAGCAGTAAACAGCCCTTTGAACAGCATTAAACAGTTATTTTGAACAGCAGTAAACAGTCCTTTTGAACAGCAGTAACAGTTCTTTTGAACAGCAGTAAACAGTCCTTTTGAACAGCAGTAAACAGTCCTTTTGAACAGCAGTAAACAGCCCTTTTGAACAGCAGTAAACAGTCCTTTTGAACAGCAGTAAACAGTCCTTTTGAACAGCAGTAAACAGTCCTTTTGAACAGCAGTAAACAGTCCTTTGAACAGCAGTAAACAGTCCTTTTGAACAGCAGTAAACAGTCCTTTGAACAGCAGTAAACAGTCCTTTTGAACAGCAGTAAACAGTCCTTTGAACAGCAGTAAACAGCCCTTTTGAACAGCAGTAAACAGTCCTTTTGAGCAGCAGTAAACAGCCCTTTTGAACAGCAGTAAACAGCCCTTTTGAACAGCAGTAAACAGTCCTTTGAACAGAAAAGTCCATTGAACAGTGATTTTGTCAAAACAAAGCAGCCCAAAGGGAAACTTTTTTAGAAAATCCATCTTTGCCCTAAACTGACCACAACGTGCACGTTTTAGGATTGAAATTGTACGTTATCTCTTGAGGGGGTGCCCGACGTCAATATCTTTGACAATTGTCAAGGGGGGTGAAACATTGATTTTTCAGTTCTGATGGTGGGCCTGGCTGATTTGTTTCAGTTCTGATGGTGGGCCTGGCTGATTTGTTTCAGTTCTGATGGTGGGCCTGGCTGATTTGTTTCAGTTCTGATGGTGGGCCTGGCTGGTTTGTTTCAGTTCTGATGGTGGGCCTGACTGATTTGTTTCAGTTCTGATGGTGGGCCTGACTGATTTTGTTTCTGTTCTGATGGTGGGCCTGACTGATTTATTTCAGTTCTGATGGTGGGCCTGACTGATTTTGTTTCTGTTCTGATGGTGGGCCTGACTGATTTATTTCAGTTCTGATGGTGGGCCTGACTGATTTTGTTTCAGTTCTGATGGTGGGCCTGACTGATTTGTTTCAGTTCTGATGGTGGGCCTGACTGATTTGTTTCAGTTCTGATGGTGGGCCTGGCTGATTTGTTTCAGTTCTGATGGTGGGCCTGGCTGGTTTGTTTCAGTTCTGATGGTGGGCCTGACTGATTTGTTTCAGTTCTGATGGTGGGCCTGACTGATTTTGTTTCTGTTCTGATGGTGGGCCTGACTGATTTATTTCAGTTCTGATGGTGGGCCTGACTGATTTTGTTTCTGTTCTGATGGTGGGCCTGACTGATTTATTTCAGTTCTGATGGTGGGCCTGACTGATTTTGTTTCTGTTCTGATGGTGGGCCTGACTGATTTATTTCAGTTCTGATGGTGGGCCTGACTGATTTTGTTTCAGTTCTGATGGTGGGCCTGACTGATTTTGTTTCTGTTCTGATGGTGGGCCTGACTGATTTATTTCAGTTCTGATGGTGGGCCTGACTGATTTTGTTTCTGTTCTGATGGTGGGCCTGACTGATTTATTTCAGTTCTGATGGTGGGCCTGACTGATTTTGTTTCTGTTCTGATGGTGGGCCTGGCTGGTTTGTAACGTGAACCCTGAATGACTATTTGTGATGGAATCAGACAGAATGGATTGGATGTTCAGAAGACTCTCCCAAATAGCACCCTATTCCCTATATAGTGCACTGCTTTTGACCAGAGCCTGCACCCTTTTCCCTATATAGTGCACTACTCTTGACTAGGGCTCTGTTGGTGGTGGACTATATATGGAATAGAGTGCCATTTGGCACTACTTTTGACCAGGTCCCATAGGGTGTCATTTGGGACACAGCGAGGCCTAATGCTCAGTTCCATCTGGTCCATCATGAGAATATTACAGGAGAGACACAGAAGCTGTAGAGAGGTGTGTGTGTGTGTGTGTGTGTGTGTGTGTGTGTGTGTGTGTGTGTGTGTGATGAATGGTTGATGATGATGGGTTTTCCTGGTTTAATGGATGCGCTGCTGCTTCCTTACCCTATACGCATAGAAATATAATGACTGGAACTGACAAACCCAATCAAGACCAAGGCAATTTGACTGGAACACTGCCTGACTCACAAATACCATCCTATTCCCTACATAGGGCCCATTCTGACCCGAGTTTAGCGCGCATAAATGGTACATAAATTCCCTTTTTTTTTTAAATAGACTTTTCTCTCTACGCGTTTTCTGACCTCGAATTTAAGCACGAGAATAGCATGTTATTCACCTGCTATTAATTTAGGGGGTGGAGATTAAATACATGAAGGTGGAGGAGGAGGTGTGTCCTACAGAAACACTGTATTCTGACCTTGGATCTCATTCCCTCATAATTCCACCACCTTTTACGCGCGATTGGAACAATGAATTAGGTCGAGCGAACGAATTTGCCCTGTTCCAAGTGTAAAAAGCATCTCATTTCTTTTAATTTGACACGAGCTATTGATAAGAGCTAGGTAAAATTAGTAATCTGTTTGGTAGGAGGGGACTGTAAATAAAAAATAACAATTGTTTTACCGCAGATTACTTGTCCTTATGAAACCAGTCATATGAAAGCAAACTGAAAGTAAAAGTAACGTGACATGCATTGCGGCCCCTTTTCCACGGTGAATTAGACTAGAAATAGTGTAACGGATGTGAAACGGCTAGCTTAGTTAGCGGTGCGGCGCTAAATAGCGTTTCAATCGGTGACGTCACTTGCTCTGAGACCTTGAAGTAGTGGTTCCCCTTTGCTCTGCAAGGGCCGCGGCTTTTGTGGAACGATGGGTAACGATGCTTCGAGGGTAACTCGAAGCGTACCCACGCCCGGGAATGGGCGAGGGGACGGTCTAAAGTTATACTGTTACAATAGCTCTGCCGTTATTCAGAATTGTATTTTTTTTTCTGCCCTCGTAATTTGCATGGATGAAATTTGGAAACCCAAGATATAGCCTTCTGTCAAATTGATGAATGCGCTTTGGAATGTTCTAATTATATGCTTGGGCTTTTCTGCGGTTTTTAAAATGTAACAATTTGTGTCATGTTAAATATTAGCCATCGTCAGTAATACCAACCGTCATTTATTTACTATAAGTGTTAGTTTTCTTTAATTTGTAGCCTACATTTAGCATCATTCCATTCTATTCCGTTGGCCTTTCTTTTCCCCCGCCATGTCCTGTGTAGTTGTTGTTATGGGTTTAACATTCAAACAGTTGTTCCTGAGGGTCACTAGCATTAGTGGTTCATATCAGGCTAACGTTTTGCGATTTAATTTAGGACGTTCTGGAACTCAGGCCACACGAAGCAGGTTGAAACCTGGAGCCTGGCGCACGGCTCATAATAACTGGATCGTTGTGATACAGGAGGGGGGGTTTGGCCGGTAGGGAAGTCCTTGTCTCATTGCGCACCAGCGACTCCTGTGGCGGGCGGGGCGCAGTGCGCGCTAACCAAGGTTACCAGGTGCGCGGTGTTTCCTCATTGGTGCGGCTGGCTTCCGGGTTGGATGGAGCTGTGTTAAGAAGCAGTGCAGCGTGGTTGGGTTGTGTATCGGAGGACGCATGACTTTCAACCTTCGTCTCTCCCGAGCCCGTACGGGAGTTGTAGCAATGAGACACGGTAGTAGCTACTAAACAATTGGATACCACAAAATTGGGGAGAAAACGGGGTAAAAAAAGTTGTACACTATATAGGGAGTACCACCATCTATGGTACTCCGACTATAGTGAGGTAAACCATCCGTGGTACTCGGGCTGTAGCGAGGTAAACCATCCGTGGTACTCGGGCTATAGCGAGGTAAACCATCCGTGGTACTCGGGCTATAGCGAGGTAAACCATCCGTGGTACTCGGGCTGTAGCGAGGTAAACCATCCGTGGTACTCGAGCTATAGCGAGGTAAACCATCCGTGGTACTCGGGCTATAGCGAGGTAAACCATCCGTGGTACTCGGGCTGTAGCGAGGTAAACCATCCGTGGTACTCGAGCTATAGCGAGGTAAACCATCCGTGGTACTCGGGCTGTAGCGAGGTAAACCATCCGTGGTACTCGGGCTGTAGCGAGGTAAACCATCCGTGGTACTCGGGCTGTAGTGAGTCTGACGATAACAATATGGTGATCGAGAGAGTCGAAAGCCTTGGCCAGGTCGATGAATACGGCTACAC
Organism: Oncorhynchus mykiss; assembly: GCF_057628025.1. Taxonomy (NCBI): domain Eukaryota; kingdom Metazoa; phylum Chordata; class Actinopteri; order Salmoniformes; family Salmonidae; genus Oncorhynchus; species Oncorhynchus mykiss. Next base: position 6,943,803 of record NC_143025.1, on the reverse strand, counting down.
ACTATTGTCTTTTATCGATGGTGGTTATGATATCGTTTAGTACCTTAGTACCTCAGCGTGGCTGAGGTGCACCCATGACCAGCTCTGAAACCAGATTACACAGCGGAGAAGGTACGGTGGGATTCGAAATGGTCGGTAATCTGTTTGTTGACTTGGCTTTCGAAGACTTTAGAAAGGCAGGGCAGGATGGATATAGGTCTGTAGCAGTTTGGGTTGAGAGTGCCTCCCCCTTTGAAGGGGGGTCTGACCGCGGCAGCTTTCCAATATTTAGGAATCTCGGACGATATGAAAGAGATGTTGAACAGACTTATAGGGGTTACAGCAATGACGGCGGATAATTAGAGAGGGTCCAGATTTTCTAGCCCAGCTGATTTGTACGGGTCCAGGTTTTGCGGCTCTTTCAGAAAATCTGCTATCTGGATTTGAGTGAAGGAGAATCGGGGGGTTTGGAGCTGTTGGCCGGGGTAGGGGTAGCCAGGAGGAAAGCATGGCCAGCCGTAGAGAAATGCTTATTGAAATTCTCGATTATCATGGATTTATCAGTGGTGACAGTGTTTCCTAGCCTCAGTGCAGTGGGCAGCTGGGAGGAGGTGCTCTTATTCTCCATGGACTTTACAGTGTCCCAGAACTTTTTGGAGTTAGAGCTACAGGATGCAAATTTCTGTTTGAAAAAGTATACTTTGCTTTCCTAACTGACTGTGTGTATTGGTTCCTGACTTCCCTGAACAGTTGCATATCGCGGGGACTATTCGATGCTAGTGCAGTACGCCAAAGGATGTTTTTGTGCTGGTCGAGGGCAGTCAGGTCTGGAGCGAACCAAGGGCTATATCTGTTCTTAGTTCTATACTTTTTGAAAGGGGCATGCTTATTTATGATGGTGAGGAAATTACTTTTAAAGAACAGCCAGGCATCCTCAACTGATGGGATGAGGTCAATATCCTTCCAGGATACCCCGGCCAGGTTGATTAGATAGGCCTGTTCGCAGAAGTGTTTTAGGGAGCGTTTGACAGTGATGAGGGGTGGTCTTTTGGTCGCAGACCCATTACGGATGCAGGCAATGAGGAAGTGATCGCTGAGATCCTGATTGAAAACAGCAGAGGGCAGGTTGGTCAGGAGGATATCTATGAGGGTGCCCATGTTTACAGATTTAGGGTTGTACCTGATGGGTTCCTAGATGATTTGTGTGAGATTAGCGTGCCATACCATCCGTGGTACTCGGGCTATAGTGACGTAAACCATCTGTTGTACTCGGGCTATAGTGACGTAAACCATCCGTGGTACTCGGGTTATTGTGACGTAAACAATGATGTGTATAAACCCATTCAGAGGCTTTGAAGCCTCCGGTCGGCCATATTGGCTCTCCCCAGTAGGAGCAGTCCTTCATTCCAGGAATGAATGGAATTCTACAGTATTTACATGCAATGTTTAATAAAGGACTAAATTACATGTATATAAGAATTGTTGTTGTTGTAGTGGGGACAGTAACATTAATACACTCTAAAATAAATTATTTATATGTTATATATATATATATATATTTTTTTTTATGTTTAGCTAACATAATTTAAAGATATGCATTAATTAAGGTGTCTGTAATAGAATATATAGAGGAATACCAAGATGGCTGCACGTTGGCTTCAATACAGCGCCCCTGTCAGTCATCCAGGGTTTATATACATCGTTTGATGTAAACGATCCATGGTACTTACTCCAAGTGAGCTCATGCTAAAGTTTAAGGGGTGATTTGCATGTTATTTACTCTGTGTTAATATGCCAAACGTGACTCATTTTAAGTAGCATTTTTATAGTATCAACTAAATGACCTTGTGCTAAAGGAAAGGGGGTAATTTGCATGGTATTCTCTGTACTGTATGTGAGTATGGCACGCTAATTGTCTGTGTGTGTGTGTGTGTGTGTGTGTGTGTGTGTGTGTGTGTGTGTGTGTGTGTGTGTGTGTGTGTGTGTGTGTGTGTGTGTGTGTGTGTGTGTGTGTGTGTGTGTGTGCGTGTGTGTGGCATTTACTCGCTGGAGTATCAAGCACCACTCAGTTTCAATCATACCCTGACTTGTCTCACTTAGCAACAGAGACACAGACACACATACACACACACACACACACACACACACACACACACAGAGACACACACACACCCCTCCCCCTCCCAGATGTATCATTCATTCCATTAGTCTGCCTGGCTGGCTGGCTGAAACATATACGTATCTATCTCTATGGGTACCAGGTTTGGGTTCAGTTACTATCTGAAATCTTTCAAAGACTTTGAGTCTTTTCTTTAGCCTGTCTGGGGTGCCAGGTGGGAGGGGTTTTGCTTTTTTCTTTAGCCTGTCTGGGGTGCCAGGTGGGAGGGGTTTTGCTTTTTTCTTTAGCCTGTCTGGGGTGCCAGGTGGGAGGGCTTTCGCTCTTTTCTTTAGCCTGTCTGAGGTGCCAGGTGGGAGGGGTTTCGCTCTTTTCTTTAGCCTGTCTGGGGTGCCAGGTGGGAGGGGTTTGAGTCTTTTCTTTAGCCTGTTTGAGGTGCCAGGTGGGAGGGGTTTGAGTCTTTTCTTTAGCCTGTCTGGGGTGCCAGGTGTTTGCATTTTTGTGACTATTCTATTAATTCCATTTGTTACAGGCTTTGGTTTTTCCATTTTATGTTTTGAGGTTGGACTTCAGCACGTATAGCTCGTTAGCATGTAGGGCGCACCGATTGTCGTCACCTCGTTAGTCAGTATGTGGTACACCTGTGCTGGTGGCTATCTCATTAGTGGGAAGGTGTAAACACCTTTGGTTGCCCTATTTTGATTTCTAGAAAATATTCCTTTTGTCGGATTTTCGTTTTGCTTCCACTTTTTTTTTTGTTTGCTTCTTGTCTTTAAGTTTGGTGTGGGATTTTTTTTTTGCAAATTTATAGGCACATGTAGTGGCCGTCTTTTTAGGCTTCAGTTGTTGTTGCTAGGCAACTTTCAGTGGACACCCCCATGAGTGTTTTTCAGAACCCCCCCTCCTAAAAACCCACCTGTTTCATTTTGGTTGTTGCAGGTGACTTTTTGTTAGTTATCCCCTTCTGTTTTAGCGACAGTATTTGGTTCTTGCCGGGGGAACAAAATGGGGGGCTCGTCCGGGATCGTGTTTCCCATGAGTATGGTAGTCACTCTAATCACCTACTCTGACGATCTGCTGTGCCCAGATAAGTCACTGTTCAAAAGACACTTTTGTGGTAGAGTTTCTGTCAATGACATCCACCCTGATGATCTGAATGTCGCAGGAGAGTATGGCTGCAATTTTTACGGGCTCCTAACCAACTATAAAGGAGGCGAGGCTACATACAGACACCGGTGAGTCAGGCTGATTGAGGTAGTATGTACATGTAGATATGGTTAAAGTGACAATGCATATATGATGAACAGAGAGTAGCAGTAGCGTAAAAGAGGGGTTGGCGGGTCGTAGGTGGCGGGACACAATGCAGACAGCCCAGTTAGCCAATGTGCAGGAGCACTGGTTGGTCGTCCCAATTGAGGTAGTATGTACATGAATGTATAGTTAAAGTGACTATACTTATATGACAAACAGAGAGTAGCAGCAGCGTAAAAAAGAGGGGTTGAGCACAAGCACATTCGAGCTAGAGCACAACGAAAGGGGAACAGGAACGTGAGCGTGTCATTTGACTGAGATATACTCTGAATCCAGTCAGGCCATCCTGCACCCTCAACAGAGTTTGATCTTGGTCGGAACAGCCGGCTAGGAACAGCCGGGTGGGAAAGACAAAGTGTTCTGGTGGGAAAGACAAAGTTCTGTTCTGGTGGGAAAGACAAAGTGTTCTGTTCTGGTGGGAAAGACAACGTGTTCTGGTGGGAAAGACAAAGTGTTCTGGTGGGAAAGACAAAGTGTTCTGGTGGGAAAGACAAAGTGTTCTGGTGGGAAAGACAAAGTGTTCTGTTCTGGTGGGAAAGACAACGTGTTCTGGCGGGAAAGACAACGTGTTCTGGTGGGAAAGACAAAGTGTTCTGGTGGGAAAGACAACGTGTTCTGGTGGGAAAGACAAAGTGTTCTGGTGGGAAAGACAACGTGTTCTGGTGGGAAAGACAAAGTGTTCTGGTGGGAAAGACAACGTGTTCTGGCGGGAAAGACAACGTGTTCTGGTGGGAAAGACAAAGTGTTCTGGTGGGAAAGACGACGTGTTCTGGTGGGAAAGACAACGTGTTCTGGTGGGAAAGACAAAGTGTTCTGGTGGGAAAGACAACGTGTTCTGGTGGGAAAGACAACGTGTTCTGGTGGGAAAGACAAAGTGTTCTGGTGGGAAAGACAACGTGTTCTGGTGGGAAAGACAACGTGTTCTGGTTGGAAAGACAACGTGTTCTGGTGGGAAAGACAACGTGTTCTGGTGGGAAAGACAAAGTGTTCTGGTGGGAAAGACAAAGTGTTCTGGTGGGAAAGACAACGTGTTCTGGTGGGAAAGACAACGTGTTCTGGTGGGAAAGACAAAGTGTTCTGGTGGGAAAGACAAAGTGTTCTGTTCTGGCGGGAAAGACAAAGTGTTCTGGTGGGAAAGACAAAGTGTTCTGTTCTGGCGGGAAAGACAAAGTGTTCTGGTGGGAAAGACAACGTGTTCTGGTGGGAAAGACAACGTGTTCTGGTGGGAAAGACAAAGTGTTCTGGTGGGAAAGACAACGTGTTCTGGTGGGAAAGACAACGTGTTCTGGTTGGAAAGACAACGTGTTCTGGTGGGAAAGACAACGTGTTCTGGTGGGAAAGACAAAGTGTTCTGGTGGGAAAGACAAAGTGTTCTGGTGGGAAAGACAACGTGTTCTGGTGGGAAAGACAACGTGTTCTGGTGGGAAAGACAAAGTGTTCTGGTGGGAAAGACAACGTGTTCTGTTCTGGCGGGAAAGACAAAGTGTTCTGGTGGGAAAGACAAAGTGTTCTGTTCTGGCGGGAAAGACAAAGTGTTCTGGTGGGAAAGACAAAGTGTTCTGTTCTGGCGGGAAAGACAAAGTGTTCTGGTGGGAAAGACAAAGTGTTCTGGTGGGAAAGACAAAGTGTTCTGGCGGGAAAGACAAAGTGTTCTGGTGGGAAAGACAACGTGTTCTGGTGGGAAAGACAACGTGTTCTGGTGGGAAAGACAACGTGTTCTGGTGGGAAAGACAACGTGTTCTGGTGGGAAAGACAACGTGTTCTGGTGGGAAAGACAAAGTGTTCTGTTCTGGTGGGAAAGACAACGTGTTCTGGCGGGAAAGACAACGTGTTCTGGTGGGAAAGACAAAGTGTTCTGGTGGGAAAGACAACGTGTTCTGGTGGGAAAGACAAAGTGTTCTGGTGGGAAAGACAAAGTGTTCTGGTGGGAAAGACAACGTGTTCTGGTGGGAAAGACAACGTGTTCTGGTTGGAAAGACAACGTGTTCTGGTGGGAAAGACAACGTGTTCTGGTGGGAAAGACAAAGTGTTCTGGTGGGAAAGACAAAGTGTTCTGGTGGGAAAGACAACGTGTTCTGGTGGGAAAGACAACGTGTTCTGGTGGGAAAGACAAAGTGTTCTGGTGGGAAAGACAACGTGTTCTGTTCTGGCGGGAAAGACAAAGTGTTCTGGTGGGAAAGACAAAGTGTTCTGTTCTGGCGGGAAAGACAAAGTGTTCTGGTGGGAAAGACAAAGTGTTCTGTTCTGGCGGGAAAGACAAAGTGTTCTGGTGGGAAAGACAAAGTGTTCTGGTGGGAAAGACAAAGTGTTCTGGCGGGAAAGACAAAGTGTTCTGGTGGGAAAGACAACGTGTTCTGGTGGGAAAGACAACGTGTTCTGGTGGGAAAGACAACGTGTTCTGGTGGGAAAGACAACGTGTTCTGGTGGGAAAGACAAAGTGTTCTGTTCTGGTGGGAAAGACAACGTGTTCTGGCGGGAAAGACAACGTGTTCTGGTGGGAAAGACAAAGTGTTCTGGTGGGAAAGACAACGTGTTCTGGTGGGAAAGACAAAGTCTTCTGGTGGGAAAGACAAAGTGTTCTGGTGGGAAAGACAACGTGTTCTGGTGGGAAAGACAAAGTGTTCTGTTCTGGTGTGAAAGACAACGTGTTCTGGCGGGAAAGACAACGTGTTCTGGTGGGAAAGACAAAGTGTTCTGGTGGGAAAGACAACGTGTTCTGGTGGGAAAGACAAAGTGTTCTGGTGGGAAAGACAAAGTGTTCTGGTGGGAAAGACAACGTGTTCTGGTGGGAAAGACAACGTGTTCTGGTGGGAAAGACAACGTGTTCTGGTGGGAAAGACAACGTGTTCTGGTGGGAAAGACAAAGTGTTCTGGTGGGAAAGACAACGTGTTCTGTTCTGGCGGGAAAGACAAAGTGTTCTGGTGGGAAAGACAAAGTGTTCTGTTCTGGCGGGAAAGACAAAGTGTTCTGGTGGGAAAGACAAAGTGTTCTGTTCTGGCGGGAAAGACAAAGTGTTCTGGTGGGAAAGACAAAGTGTTCTGGTGGGAAAGACAAAGTGTTCTGGCGGGAAAGACAAAGTGTTCTGGTGGGAAAGACGACGTGTTCTGGTGGGAAAGACAACGTGTTCTGGTGGGAAAGACAAAGTGTTCTGGTGGGAAAGACAACGTGTTCTGGTGGGAAAGACAACGTGTTCTGGTGGGAAAGACAAAGTGTTCTGGTGGGAAAGACAACGTGTTCTGGTGGGAAAGACAACGTGTTCTGGTTGGAAAGACAACGTGTTCTGGTGGGAAAGACAACGTGTTCTGGTGGGAAAGACAAAGTGTTCTGGTGGGAAAGACAAAGTGTTCTGGTGGGAAAGACAACGTGTTCTGGTGGGAAAGACAACGTGTTCTGGTGGGAAAGACAAAGTGTTCTGGTGGGAAAGACAAAGTGTTCTGTTCTGGCGGGAAAGACAAAGTGTTCTGGTGGGAAAGACAAAGTGTTCTGTTCTGGCGGGAAAGACAAAGTGTTCTGGTGGGAAAGACAACGTGTTCTGGTGGGAAAGACAACGTGTTCTGGTGGGAAAGACAAAGTGTTCTGGTGGGAAAGACAACGTGTTCTGGTGGGAAAGACAACGTGTTCTGGTTGGAAAGACAACGTGTTCTGGTGGGAAAGACAACGTGTTCTGGTGGGAAAGACAAAGTGTTCTGGTGGGAAAGACAAAGTGTTCTGGTGGGAAAGACAACGTGTTCTGGTGGGAAAGACAACGTGTTCTGGTGGGAAAGACAAAGTGTTCTGGTGGGAAAGACAACGTGTTCTGTTCTGGCGGGAAAGACAAAGTGTTCTGGTGGGAAAGACAAAGTGTTCTGTTCTGGCGGGAAAGACAAAGTGTTCTGGTGGGAAAGACAAAGTGTTCTGTTCTGGCGGGAAAGACAAAGTGTTCTGGTGGGAAAGACAAAGTGTTCTGGTGGGAAAGACAAAGTGTTCTGGCGGGAAAGACAAAGTGTTCTGGTGGGAAAGACAACGTGTTCTGGTGGGAAAGACAACGTGTTCTGGTGGGAAAGACAACGTGTTCTGGTGGGAAAGACAACGTGTTCTGGTGGGAAAGACAAAGTGTTCTGTTCTGGTGGGAAAGACAACGTGTTCTGGCGGGAAAGACAACGTGTTCTGGTGGGAAAGACAAAGTGTTCTGGTGGGAAAGACAACGTGTTCTGGTGGGAAAGACAAAGTGTTCTGGTGGGAAAGACAAAGTGTTCTGGTGGGAAAGACAACGTGTTCTGGTGGGAAAGACAACGTGTTCTGGTTGGAAAGACAACGTGTTCTGGTGGGAAAGACAACGTGTTCTGGTGGGAAAGACAAAGTGTTCTGGTGGGAAAGACAAAGTGTTCTGGTGGGAAAGACAACGTGTTCTGGTGGGAAAGACAACGTGTTCTGTTCTGGCGGGAAAGACAAAGTGTTCTGGTGGGAAAGACAAAGTGTTCTGTTCTGGCGGGAAAGACAAAGTGTTCTGGTGGGAAAGACAAAGTGTTCTGTTCTGGCGGGAAAGACAAAGTGTTCTGGTGGGAAAGACAAAGTGTTCTGGTGGGAAAGACAAAGTGTTCTGGCGGGAAAGACAAAGTGTTCTGGTGGGAAAGACAACGTGTTCTGGTGGGAAAGACAACGTGTTCTGGTGGGAAAGACAACGTGTTCTGGTGGGAAAGACAACGTGTTCTGGTGGGAAAGACAAAGTGTTCTGTTCTGGTGGGAAAGACAACGTGTTCTGGCGGGAAAGACAACGTGTTCTGGTGGGAAAGACAAAGTGTTCTGGTGGGAAAGACAACGTGTTCTGGTGGGAAAGACAAAGTCTTCTGGTGGGAAAGACAAAGTGTTCTGGTGGGAAAGACAACGTGTTCTGGTGGGAAAGACAAAGTGTTCTGTTCTGGTGTGAAAGACAACGTGTTCTGGCGGGAAAGACAACGTGTTCTGGTGGGAAAGACAAAGTGTTCTGGTGGGAAAGACAACGTGTTCTGGTGGGAAAGACAAAGTGTTCTGGTGGGAAAGACAAAGTGTTCTGGTGGGAAAGACAACGTGTTCTGGTGGGAAAGACAACGTGTTCTGGTGGGAAAGACAACGTGTTCTGGTGGGAAAGACAACGTGTTCTGGTGGGAAAGACAAAGTGTTCTGGTGGGAAAGACAACGTGTTCTGTTCTGGCGGGAAAGACAAAGTGTTCTGGTGGGAAAGACAAAGTGTTCTGTTCTGGCGGGAAAGACAAAGTGTTCTGGTGGGAAAGACAAAGTGTTCTGTTCTGGCGGGAAAGACAAAGTGTTCTGGTGGGAAAGACAAAGTGTTCTGGTGGGAAAGACAAAGTGTTCTGGTGGGAAAGACAACGTGTTCTGGTGGGAAAGACAACGTGTTCTGGTGGGAAAGTGGTGGGAAAGACAACGTGTTCTGGTGGGAAAGACAACGTGTTCTGGTGGGAAAGACAAAGTGTTCTGGTGGGAAAGACAACGTGTTCTGGTGGGAAAGACAAAGTGTTCTGGTGGGAAAGACAAAGTGTTCTGGTGGGAAAGACAACGTGTTCTGGTGGGAAAGACAACGTGTTCTGGTGGGAAAGACAACGTGTTCTGGTGGGAAAGACAAAGTGTTCTGGTGGGAAAGACAAAGTGTTCTGGTGGGAAAGACAACGTGTTCTGGTGGGAAAGACAACGTGTTCTGGTGGGAAAGACAACGTGTTCTGGTGGGAAAGACAACGTGTTCTGGTGGGAAAGACAAAGTGTTCTGGTGGGAAAGACAACGTGTTCTGTTCTGGCGGGAAAGACAAAGTGTTCTGGTGGGAAAGACAAAGTGTTCTGTTCTGGCGGGAAAGACAAAGTGTTCTGGTGGGAAAGACAAAGTGTTCTGTTCTGGCGGGAAAGACAAAGTGTTCTGGTGGGAAAGACAAAGTGTTCTGGTGGGAAAGACAAAGTGTTCTGGTGGGAAAGACAAAGTGTTCTGGTGGGAAAGACAACGTGTTCTGGTGGGAAAGACAACGTGTTCTGGTGGGAAAGACAACGTGTTCTGGTGGGAAAGACAACGTGTTCTGGTGGGAAAGACAAAGTGTTCTGGTGGGAAAGACAACGTGTTCTGTTCTGGCGGGAAAGACAAAGTGTTCTGGTGGGAAAGACAAAGTGTTCTGTTCTGGCGGGAAAGACAAAGTGTTCTGGTGGGAAAGACAAAGTGTTCTGGTGGGAAAGACAAAGTGTTCTGGCGGGAAAGACAAAGTGTTCTGGTGGGAAAGACGACGTGTTCTGGTGGGAAAGACAACGTGTTCTGGTGGGAAAGACAAAGTGTTCTGGTGGGAAAGACAACGTGTTCTGGTGGGAAAGACAACGTGTTCTGGTGGGAAAGACAAAGTGTTCTGGTGGGAAAGACAACGTGTTCTGGTGGGAAAGACAACGTGTTCTGGTTGGAAAGACAACGTGTTCTGGTGGGAAAGACAACGTGTTCTGGTGGGAAAGACAAAGTGTTCTGGTGGGAAAGACAAAGTGTTCTGGTGGGAAAGACAACGTGTTCTGGTGGGAAAGACAACGTGTTCTGGTGGGAAAGACAAAGTGTTCTGGTGGGAAAGACAAAGTGTTCTGTTCTGGCGGGAAAGACAAAGTGTTCTGGTGGGAAAGACAAAGTGTTCTGTTCTGGCGGGAAAGACAAAGTGTTCTGGTGGGAAAGACAACGTGTTCTGGTGGGAAAGACAACGTGTTCTGGTGGGAAAGACAAAGTGTTCTGGTGGGAAAGACAACGTGTTCTGGTGGGAAAGACAACGTGTTCTGGTTGGAAAGACAACGTGTTCTGGTGGGAAAGACAACGTGTTCTGGTGGGAAAGACAAAGTGTTCTGGTGGGAAAGACAAAGTGTTCTGGTGGGAAAGACAACGTGTTCTGGTGGGAAAGACAACGTGTTCTGGTGGGAAAGACAAAGTGTTCTGGTGGGAAAGACAACGTGTTCTGTTCTGGCGGGAAAGACAAAGTGTTCTGGTGGGAAAGACAAAGTGTTCTGTTCTGGCGGGAAAGACAAAGTGTTCTGGTGGGAAAGACAAAGTGTTCTGTTCTGGCGGGAAAGACAAAGTGTTCTGGTGGGAAAGACAAAGTGTTCTGGTGGGAAAGACAAAGTGTTCTGGCGGGAAAGACAAAGTGTTCTGGTGGGAAAGACAACGTGTTCTGGTGGGAAAGACAACGTGTTCTGGTGGGAAAGACAACGTGTTCTGGTGGGAAAGACAACGTGTTCTGGTGGGAAAGACAAAGTGTTCTGTTCTGGTGGGAAAGACAACGTGTTCTGGCGGGAAAGACAACGTGTTCTGGTGGGAAAGACAAAGTGTTCTGGTGGGAAAGACAACGTGTTCTGGTGGGAAAGACAAAGTGTTCTGGTGGGAAAGACAAAGTGTTCTGGTGGGAAAGACAACGTGTTCTGGTGGGAAAGACAACGTGTTCTGGTTGGAAAGACAACGTGTTCTGGTGGGAAAGACAACGTGTTCTGGTGGGAAAGACAAAGTGTTCTGGTGGGAAAGACAAAGTGTTCTGGTGGGAAAGACAACGTGTTCTGGTGGGAAAGACAACGTGTTCTGGTGGGAAAGACAAAGTGTTCTGGTGGGAAAGACAACGTGTTCTGTTCTGGCGGGAAAGACAAAGTGTTCTGGTGGGAAAGACAAAGTGTTCTGTTCTGGCGGGAAAGACAAAGTGTTCTGGTGGGAAAGACAAAGTGTTCTGTTCTGGCGGGAAAGACAAAGTGTTCTGGTGGGAAAGACAAAGTGTTCTGGTGGGAAAGACAAAGTGTTCTGGCGGGAAAGACAAAGTGTTCTGGTGGGAAAGACAACGTGTTCTGGTGGGAAAGACAACGTGTTCTGGTGGGAAAGACAACGTGTTCTGGTGGGAAAGACAACGTGTTCTGGTGGGAAAGACAAAGTGTTCTGTTCTGGTGGGAAAGACAACGTGTTCTGGCGGGAAAGACAACGTGTTCTGGTGGGAAAGACAAAGTGTTCTGGTGGGAAAGACAACGTGTTCTGGTGGGAAAGACAAAGTCTTCTGGTGGGAAAGACAAAGTGTTCTGGTGGGAAAGACAACGTGTTCTGGTGGGAAAGACAAAGTGTTCTGTTCTGGTGTGAAAGACAACGTGTTCTGGCGGGAAAGACAACGTGTTCTGGTGGGAAAGACAAAGTGTTCTGGTGGGAAAGACAACGTGTTCTGGTGGGAAAGACAAAGTGTTCTGGTGGGAAAGACAAAGTGTTCTGGTGGGAAAGACAACGTGTTCTGGTGGGAAAGACAACGTGTTCTGGTGGGAAAGACAACGTGTTCTGGTGGGAAAGACAACGTGTTCTGGTGGGAAAGACAAAGTGTTCTGGTGGGAAAGACAACGTGTTCTGTTCTGGCGGGAAAGACAAAGTGTTCTGGTGGGAAAGACAAAGTGTTCTGTTCTGGCGGGAAAGACAAAGTGTTCTGGTGGGAAAGACAAAGTGTTCTGTTCTGGCGGGAAAGACAAAGTGTTCTGGTGGGAAAGACAAAGTGTTCTGGTGGGAAAGACAAAGTGTTCTGGTGGGAAAGACAACGTGTTCTGGTGGGAAAGACAACGTGTTCTGGTGGGAAAGTGGTGGGAAAGACAACGTGTTCTGGTGGGAAAGACAAAGTGTTCTGTTCTGGTGGGAAAGACAACGTGTTCTGGCGGGAAAGACAACGTGTTCTGGTGGGAAAGACAAAGTGTTCTGGTGGGAAAGACAATGTGTTCTGGTGGGAAAGACAAAGTGTTCTGGTGGGAAAGACAAAGTGTTCTGGTGGGAAAGACAACGTGTTCTGGTGGGAAAGACAAAGTGTTCTGTTCTGGTGTGAAAGACAACGTGTTCTGGCGGGAAAGACAACGTGTTCTGGTGGGAAAGACAAAGTGTTCTGGTGGGAAAGACAACGTGTTCTGGTGGGAAAGACAAAGTGTTCTGGTGGGAAAGACAAAGTGTTCTGGTGGGAAAGACAACGTGTTCTGGTGGGAAAGACAACGTGTTCTGGTGGGAAAGACAAAGTGTTCTGGTGGGAAAGACTCAGAAAGTCACTTTATCTCTTGACCAGAGTTCAGATTATGACACTGTTTAAACTGTTATCCTTCTGGCTTACGAGTTGGTCCCAGAGGCATACAGACAACAGTTCCCTAAATTACAAAAAAAAACAGAATAACAAAGCCATGTTGAGTTCGCAAGGGAGCAAGCAGGTCTATTTGATCAGACAGTGTGGTTCTCAAAATGTCTAGGACCTTGAGGATTTAAATACTTCTAGAGCAGTTCGAGAATTGCCTTCAAACAAAAGGGTATCATCCTAATGGAGGTGTAGATTACATCTATCATCTATCGTCCTAATGGAGGTGTAGATTACATCTATCATCTATCATCCTAATGGAGGTGTAGATTACATCTATCATCTATCATCCTAATGGAGGTGTAGATTACATACAGTGCCTTGCGAAAGTATTCGGCCCCCTTGAACTTTGCGACCTTTTGCCACATTTCAGGCTTCAAACATAAAGATATAAAACTGTATTTTTTTGTGAAGAATCAACAACAAGTGGGACACAATCATGAAGTGGAACGATATTTATTGGATATTTCAAAAAAATTTAGGAAATCAAAAACTGAAAAATTGGGCGTGCAAAATTATTCAGCCCCTTTACTTTCAGTGCAGCAAACTCTCTCCAGAAGTTCAGTGAGGATCTCTGAATGATCCAATGTTGACCCAGTGCACCTGCACTGTGATAGTCTCAGAGGTCCGTTAAAAGCGCAGAGAGCATCATGAAGAACAAGGAACACACCAGGCAGGTCCGAGATACTGTTGTGAAGAAGTTTAAAGCCGGATTTGGATACAAAAAGATTTCCCAAGCTTTAAACACCCCAAGGAGCACTGTGCAAGCGATAATATTGAAATGGAAGGAGTATCAGACCACTGCAAATCTACCAAGACCTGGCCGTCCCTCTAAACTTTCAGCTCATACAAGGAGAAGACTGATCAGAGATGCAGCCAAGAGGCCCATGATCACTCTGGATGAACTGCAGAGATCTACAGCTGAGGTGGGAGACTCTGTCCATAGGACAACAATATTGCACAAATCTGGCCTTTATGGAAGAGTGGCAAGAAGAAAGCCATTTCTTAAAGATATCCATAAAAAGTGTTGTTTGAAGTTTGCCACAAGCCACCTGGGAGACACACCAAACATGTGGAAGAAGGTGCTCTGGTCAGATGAAACCAAAATTGAACTTTTTGGCAACAATGCAAAACGTTATGTTTGGCGTAAAAGCAACACAGCTCATCACCCTGAACACACCATCCCCACTGTCAAACATGGTGGTGGCAGCATCATGGTTTGGGCCTGCTTCTCTTCAGCAGGGACAGGGAAGATGGTTAAAATTGATGGGAAGATGGATGGAGCCAAATACAGGACCATTCTGGACGAAAACCTGATGGAGTCTGCAAAAGACCTGAGACTGGGACAGAGATTTGTCTTCCAACAAGACAATGATCCAAAACATAAAGCAAAATCTACAATGGAATGGTGTTAGAAACATATCCAGGTGTTAGAATGGCCAAGTCAAAGTCCAGACCTGAATCCAATTGAGAATCTGTGGAAAGAACTGAAAACTGCTGTTCACAAATGCTCTCCATCCAACCTCACTGAGCTCGAGCTGTTTTGCAAGGAGGAATGGGAAAAAATTTCAGTCTCTCGATGTGCAAAACTGATAGAGACATACCCCAAGCGACTTACAGCTGTAATCGCAGCAAAAGGTGGCGCTACAAAGTATTAATTTAAGGGGGCTGAATAATTTTGCACGCCCAATTTTTCAGTTTTTGATTTGTTAAAAAAGTTTGAAATATCCAATAAATGTCGTTCCACTTCATGATTGTGTCCCACTTGTTGTTGATTCTTCACAAAAAATACAGTTTTATATTTTTATGTTTGAAGCCTGAAATGTGGCAAAAGGTCGCAAAATTCAAGGGGGCCGAATACTTTCGCAAGGCACTGTATATCAGCTATCATCCTAATGGAGGTGTAGATTATATCTATCATCTATCATCCTAATGGAGGTGTAGATTACATCTATCATCCTAATGGAGGAGTAGATTACATCTATCATCTATCATCCTAATAGAGGTGTAGATTATATCTATCATCCTAATGGAGGAGTAGATTACATCTATCATCCTAATGGAGGTGTAGATTACATCTATCATCTGTCAGCCTAATGGAGGAGTAGATGACATCTATCAACTACCATCCTAATGGAGGAGTAGATTACATCTATCATCCTAATGGAGGTGTAGATTACATATATCATCCTAATGGAGGTGTAGATTACATATATCATCCTAATGGAGGTGTAGATTACATCTATCATCCTAATGGAGGAGTAGATTACATCTATCATCTATCATCCTAATGGAGGAGTAGATTACATCTATCATCCTAATGGAGGTGTAGATTACATCTATCAACTATCATCCTAATGGAGGTGTAGATTACATCTATCATCCTAATGGAGGTGTAGATTACATCTATCATCTATCATCCTAATGGAGGAGTAGATTACATCTAGCATCCTAATGGAGGTGTAGATTACATCTATCATCTATCATCCTAATGGAGGTGTAGATTACATCTATCATCCTAATGGAGGTGTAGATTACATCTATCATCCTAATGGAGGAGTAGATTACATCGATCATCCTAATGGAGGTGTAGATTACATCTATCATCCTAATGGAGGAGTAGATTACATCTATCATCTATCATCCTAATGGAGGAGTAGATTACATCGATCATCCTAATGGAGGAGTAGATTACATCTATCATCTATCGTCCTAATGGAGGAGTAGATTACATCTATCAACTATCATCCTAATGGAGGTGTAGATTACATCTATCATCCTAATGGAGGTGTAGATTACATCTATCATCCTAATGGAGGTGTAGATTACATCTATCATCCTAATGGAGGAGTAGATTACATCTATCATCCTAATGGAGGTGTAGATTACATCTATCATCCTAATGGAGGAGTAGATTACATCTATCATCCTAATGGAGGAGTAGATTACATCTATCATCCTATTGGAGGAGTAGATTACATCTATCATCCTAATGGAGGAGTAGATTACATCTATCAACTATCATCCTAATGGAGGTGTAGATTACATCTATCATCCTAATGGAGGAGTAGATTACATCTATCATCCTAATGGAGGTGTAGATTACATCTATCAACTATCATCCTAATGGAGGTGTAGATTACATCTATCATCCTAATGGAGGTGTAGATTACATCTATCATCTATCATCCTAATGGAGGAGTAGATTACATCTATCATCCTAATGGAGGTGTAGATTACATCTATCATCCTAATGGAGGAGTAGATTACATCTATCATCCTAATGGAGGTGTAGATTACATCTATCATCCTAATGGAGGAGTAGATTACATCTATCATCTATCATCCTAATGGAGGAGTAGATTACATCTAGCATCCTAATGGAGGTGTAGATTACATCTATCATCTATCATCTTAATGGAGGTGTAGATTACATCTATCATCCTAATGGAGGTGTAGAT
Organism: Oncorhynchus mykiss; assembly: GCF_057628025.1. Taxonomy (NCBI): domain Eukaryota; kingdom Metazoa; phylum Chordata; class Actinopteri; order Salmoniformes; family Salmonidae; genus Oncorhynchus; species Oncorhynchus mykiss. The sequence continues at coordinate 6,927,831 of NC_143025.1, read as the reverse complement.
TACATCTATCATCCTAATGGAGGAGTAGATTACATCGATCATCCTAATGGAGGAGTAGATTACATCTATCATCTATCGTCCTAATGGAGGAGTAGATTACATCTATCAACTATCATCCCAATGGAGGTGTAGATTACATCTATCATCCTAATGGAGGTGTAGATTACATCTATCATCCTAATGGAGGTGTAGATTACATCTATCATCCTAATGGAGGAGTAGATTACATCTATCATCCTAATGGAGGTGTAGATTACATCTATCATCCTAATGGAGGAGTAGATTACATCTATCATCCTAATGGAGGAGTAGATTACATCTATCATCCTATTGGAGGAGTAGATTACATCTATCATCCTAATGGAGGAGTAGATTACATCTATCAACTATCATCCTAATGGAGGTGTAGATTACATCTATCATCCTAATGGAGGAGTAGATTACATCTATCATCCTAATGGAGGTGTAGATTACATCTATCAACTATCATCCTAATGGAGGTGTAGATTACATCTATCATCCTAATGGAGGTGTAGATTACATCTATCATCTATCATCCTAATGGAGGAGTAGATTATATCTATCATCCTAATGGAGGTGTAGATTACATCTATCATCCTAATGGAGGTGTAGATTACATCTATCATCCTAATGGAGGAGTAGATTACATCTATCATCCTAATGGAGGTGTAGATTACATCTATCATCTATCATCCTAATGGAGGAGTAGATTATATCTATCATCCTAATGGAGGTATAGATTACATCTATCATCCTAATGGAGGTATAGATTACATCTATCATCCTAATGGAGGTGTAGATTACATCTATCATCCTAATGGAGGAGTAGATTACATCTATCATCCTAATGGAGGTGTAGATTACATCTATCATCTATCATCCTAATGGAGGAGTAGATTATATCTATCATCCTAATGGAGGTATAGATTACATCTATCATCCTAATGGAGGTATAGATTACATCTATCATCCTAATGGAGGAGTAGATTACATCTATCATCCTGATGGAGATGTAGATTACATCTATCATCCTAATGGAGGTGTAGATTACATCTATCAACTATCATCCTAATGGAGGTGTAGATTACATCTATCATCCTAATGGAGGTGTAGATTACATCTATCATCTATCATCCTAATGGAGGAGTAGATTATATCTATCATCCTAATGGAGGTGTAGATTACATCTATCATCCTAATGGAGGTGTAGATTACATCTATCATCCTAATGGAGGAGTAGATTACATCTATCATCCTAATGGAGGTGTAGATTACATCTATCATCTATCATCCTAATGGAGGAGTAGATTATATCTATCATCCTAATGGAGGTATAGATTACATCTATCATCCTAATGGAGGTATAGATTACATCTATCATCCTAATGGAGGAGTAGATTACATCTATCATCCTGATGGAGGAGTAGATTACATCTATCATCCTAATGGAGGAGTAGATTACAACTATCATCCTAATGGAGGTATAGATTACATCTATCATCCTAATGGAGGAGTAGATTACATCTATCATCCTAATGGAGGTATAGATTACATCTATCATCCTAATGGAGGAGTAGATTACATCTATCATCCTGATGGAGGAGTAGATTACATCTATCATCCTAATGGAGGAGTAGATTACATCTATCATCCTAATGGAGGTGTAGATGACATCTATCATCCTAATGGAGGTGTAGATTACATCTATCATCCTAATGGAGGAGTAGATTACATCTATCAACTATCATCCTAATGGAGGTGTAGATTACATCTATCATCCTAATGGAGGAGTAGATTACATCTATCAACTATCATCCTAATGGAGGTATAGATTACATCTATCATCTATCATCCTAATGGAGGAGTAGATTACATCTATCATCCTAATGGAGGTGTAGATTACATCTATCATCTATCATCCTAATGGAGGAGTAGATTACATCTATCATCCTAATGGAGGTGTAGATTACATCTATCAACTATCATCCTAATGGAGGAGTAGATTACATCTATCATCCTAATGGAGGTGTAGATTACATCTATCATCTATCATCCTAATGGAGGAGTAGATTACATCTATCATCCTAATGGAGGTGTAGATTACATCTATCATCTATCATCCTAATGGAGGAGTAGATTACATCTATCATCCTAATGGAGGTGTAGATTACATCTATCAACTATCATCCTAATGGAGGAGTAGATTACATCTATCATCTATCATCCTAATGGAGGTGTAGATTACATCTATCAACTATCATCCTAATGGAGGAGTAGATTACATCTATCATCCTAATGGAGGAGTAGATTACATCTATCATCCTAATGGAGGTGTAGATTACATCTATCAACTATCATCCTAATGGAGGAGTAGATTACATCTATCATCTATCATCCTAATGGAGGTATAGATTACATCTATCATCTATCATCCTAATGGAGGTGTAGATTACATCTATCATCTATCATCCTAATGGATGTGTAGATTACATCTATCATCCTAATGGAGGAGTAGATTACATCTATCATCCTAATGGAGGAGTAGATTACATCTATCATCCTAATGGAGGAGTAGATTACATCTATCATCCTAATGGAGGTGTAGATTACATCTATCATCTATCATCCTAATGGAGGAGTAGATTACATCTACCATCTATCATCCTAATGGAGGAGTAGATTACATCTATCATCCTAATGGAGGAGTAGATTACATCTATCATCCTAATGGAGGAGTAGATTACATCGATCATCTATCATCCTAATGGAGGAGTAGATTACATCTATCATCCTAATGGAGGAGTAGATTACATCTATCATCTATCATCCTAATGGAGGAGTAGATTACATCTATCATCCTAATGGAGGTGTAGATTACATCTATCATCCTAATGGAGGTGTAGATTACATCTATCATCTATCATCCTAATGGAGGAGTAGATTACATCTATCATCCTAATGGAGGAGTAGATTACATCTATCATCTATCATCCTAATGGATGAGTAGGGAAAAGGGCCCTGGTCTAAAGTAGTGCACTATATAAGGAATAGGGTGCCATTTGGGATGCAAGCTCTGTAACAAGAGAGACTGGACAGACTGTTATAACCTTCCTGTTACATTGATGTGGATTGGACAGACTGTTATAACCTTCCTGTTACATTGATGTGGACTGGATAGACTGTTATAAGCTTCCTGTTACATTGATGTGGACTGGACAGACTGTTATAACCTTCCTGTTACACTGATGTGGACTGGACAGACTGTTATAACCTTTCTGTTACATTGATGTGGACTGGACAGACTGTTATAACCTTCCTGTTGTTACATTGATGTGGACTGGACAGACTGTTATAACCTTCCTGTTGTTACATTGATGTGGACTGGACAGACTGTTATAACCTTCCTGTTACATTGATGTGGACTGGACAGAACCTTCCTGTTACATTGATGTGGACTGGACAGGCTGTTATAACCTTCCTGTTGTTACATTGATGTGGACTGGACAGACTGTTATAACCTTCCTCTTGTTACATTGATGTGGACTGGACAGACTGTTATAACCTTCCTCTTGTTACATTGATGTGGACTGGACAGACTGTTATAACCTTCCTCTTGTTACATTGATGTGGACTGGACAGACTGTTATAACCTTCCTGTTGTACCAATGTCAATCAATACATAATATACATAAGAGTATGTTGTACAAATAAAAATGTCTATCGCTCTCTTCCTCCCCTCCCCTTTCTCTCTCCTCCCCTCCCCTTTCTCTCTCCTCCCCTGTAATACAGTCTGTCCAGTCCACATCAGTGTTGTAATGGAGGGGAGGAGAGAGAAAGGGGAGGGGAGGAGAGAGAAAGGGGAGGGGAGGAGAGAGAAAGGGGAGGGGACGAGGGAGAGAGGGAGGGGAGGGGAGGAGAGAGAAAGGGGAGGGGAGGAGAGAGAAAGAGGAGGGGGGAGAGAAAAAGGGGAGGGGAGGAGGGAGAGGGGGAGGGAGGAGAGAGAAAGGAGAGGGGAGTAAGAGAGAGAGAGGGAGGGAGGGGAGAAGAGAGAGGGAGGGGAGGAGAGAGAAAGGGGAGGAGATGGAGAGAGGGAGGGGAGGAGAGAGAAAGGAGAGGGGAGGAGAGAGAGAGAGGGGAGAGAGAGGGTTGGAGAGAGAGAGGGGTTTAGAGAGAGAGAAAGATGGAGAGGAGAGAGGAATAGAGAGGGGAGGAGAGAGAGAGAAAGGGGAGGGAGGGGAGGATAGAGAGAGGGGTGGAGAGAGAGAAAGGGGAGGGGAGGAGAGAGAGAGGGAAATAGAAAGAGAGAGGGGAGGGAGAGAGTGGAAGTCTCTCTCCCCTTTCTCCTCCCCTCCCCTTTCTCTCTCCCCTCCCCTCCTCTTTCTCTCTCTCCTCCCCTCTCTCTCTCTCTCCTCCCCTCCCCTTCTCTCTCTCCTCCCCTCCCCTTCTCTCTCTCCTCCCTCCCCGCTCTCTTTCCTCCCCCCTCTCTTTCCCCTCCTCCCCTTTTTCTCTTTCCTCCCCTTTCCCTCTCTCCTCCCCTTTTCTCTTACCTCCCCTCCCCTCCTTCTCCTCCCTCCCCTGTCTCTCCTCCCCTCTGTCTTTCCTCCCCTCCCCTTTCTCTCTCTCCTCCCCTTTCTCTCTGGTGTCCATCTCCATCTTCTGTACATCTCTGCACTGCTTATAATTGTATTATGTGTTATGAAGTCCTTATGCCAGAACCTTCAAATAATAATCTCTCTTTCCCTCGTTCTCTCTCTTTCCATTCCTCTCTTTTCTCCCTCCTCCACAGTGGATAGCCCTGGCCTCTCTGTTCTTCATCCTCGTGTCCATCTCCACCTTCTGCCTGGAGACCCACGAGTTCTTCAACCCCATCGTGAACCGCACCGAGCTGGAGCTGGTAGACAACGTAACGGTGGAGCATGTGTACCAGGAGACGGAGACGGTGGTCTATCTCACCTACATCGAGGGCGTCTGCGTGGTCTGGTTTACCTTTGAGTTCATGATGCGAGTCATATTCTGTCCGGATAAGATGGAGTTCATGAAGAAAGCTCTCAACGTTATCGACTTCGTGGCTATCTTACCGTTCTACCTGGAGGTCGGGCTGAGCGGGCTGTCTTCTAAAGCGGCTAAGGATGTTCTGGGGTTCCTGAGGGTGGTGAGGTTCGTCAGGATCCTGCGTATCTTCAAGCTGACCCGTCACTTCGTGGGCCTGAGGGTTCTGGGTCACACGTTACGGGCTAGCACCAATGAGTTCCTCCTCCTCATTATCTTCCTCGCCCTCGGAGTCCTCATCTTCGCCACGATGATCTACTACGCCGAACGGATGGGAGCGGACCCGACCGACCCGCGCGCCAGCGATCACACGCACTTCAAGAACATCCCCATCGGATTCTGGTGGGCCGTCGTTACCATGACGACCCTTGGCTACGGCGACATGTACCCCCAGACGTGGTCTGGCATGCTTGTCGGCGCGCTGTGCGCCCTGTCGGGTGTACTGACCATCGCCATGCCCGTCCCCGTGATCGTCAACAACTTTGGAATGTATTACTCCCTGGCCATGGCGAAGCAGAAGCTACCAAAGAAGAAGAACAAGCATATCCCGCGAGCACCCCAACCAGGATCACCCAACTACTGTAAGTCCAGCATCAACTCTCCTCCAACGCCCCATAAAGCACCGCTCCTTCCTGAAAGCCCGAACTTAGTCCACCCCGTTTTGGCTCTGGCTCAAAACATGGCTCTGACACACGACGACGTCTTTGAAGTACAGTTTCCAGGTAAGAAACCATGATAGACAGTCTATATTATAGACCACCATGATAGAGGTCTATAGGCCGACAGTCTGTATTATAGACCACCATGATAGAGGTCTATAGGCCGACAGTCTGTATTATAGACCACCATGATAGAGATCTATAGGCCGACAGTCTGTATTATAGACCACCATGATAGAGGTCTATAGGCCGACAGTCTGTATTATAGACCACCATGATAGAAGTCTATAGGCCGACAGTCTGTATTATAGACCACCATGATAGATGTCTATAGGCCGACAGTCTGTATTATAGACCACCATGATAGAGGTCTATAGGCCGACAGTCTGTATTATAGACCACCATGATAGACAGTCTGTATTATAGACCACCATGATATAGGTCTATAGGCCGACAGTCTGTATTATAGACCACCATGATAGAGGTCTATAGGCCGACAGTCTGTATTATAGACCACCATGATAGAGGTCTATAGGCCGACAGTCTGTATTATAGACCACCATGATAGAGGTCTATAGGCCGACACTCTGTATTATAGACCACCATGATAGAGGTCTATAGGCCGACAGTCTGTATTATAGACCACCATGATAGAGGTCTATAGGCCGACAGTCTGTATTATAGACCACCATGATAGAGGTCTATAGGCCGACAGTCTGTATTATAGACCACCATGATAGATGTCTATAGGCCGACAGTCTGTATTATAGACCACCATGAAAGAGGTCTATAGGCCGACAGTCTGTATTATAGACCACCATGATAGACCACCATGATAGAAGTCTATAGGCCGACAGTCTGTATTATAGACCACCATGATAGATGTCTATAGGCCGACAGTCTGTATTATAGACCACCATGATAGAGGTCTATAGGCCGACAGTCTGTATTATAGACCACCATGATAGAGGTCTATAGGCCGACAGTCTGTATTATAGACCACCATGATAGATGTCTATAGGCCGACAGTCTGTATTATAGACCACCATGATAGACCACCATGATAGAAGTCTATAGGCCGACAGTCTGTATTATAGACCACCATGATAGAAGTCTATAGGCCGACAGTCTGTATTATAGACCACCATGATAGAAGTCTATGGGCCGACAGTCTGTATTATAGACCACCATGATAGAGGTCTATAGGCCGACAGTCTGTATTACAGACCACCATAATAGAAGTCTATAGGCCGACAGTCTGTATTATAGACCACCATGATAGAAGTCTATAGGCCGACAGTCTGTATTATAGACCACCATGATAGACCACCATGATAGATGTCCATAGGCCGACAGTCTGTATTATAGACCACCATGATAGAAGTCTATAGGCCGACAGTCTGTATTATAGACCACCATGATAGACCACCATGATAGATGTCCATAGGCCGACAGTCTGTATTATAGACCACCATGATAGAGGTCTATAGGCCGACAGTCTGTATTATAGACCACCATGAAAGAAGTCTATAGGCCGACAGTCTGTATTATAGACCACCATGATAGAAGTCTATAGGCCGACAGTCTGTATTATAGACCACCATGATAGAAGTCTATAGGCCGACAGTCTGTATTATAGACCACCATGATAGAGGTCTATAGGCCGAACGGTCTGTCTTATAGACCACCATGATAGAGGTCTATAGGCCGACAGTCTGTATTATAGACCACCATGATAGAAGTCTATAGGCTGACAGTCTGTCTTATAGACCACCATGATAGAAGTCTAAAGGCCGACAGTCTGTCTTATAGACTACCATGATAGAGGTCTATAGGCTGACAGTCTGTCTTATAGACTACCATGATAGAGGTCTATAGGCTGACAGTCTGTCTTATAGACCACCATGATAGATGTCTTTCTAAACTGTAAACTAAAGGAGGACAGTCTTCTCTCTTCTCTGTCCTCTTCCTCTCTTATCTGTTCTCTTTCTCTCTTATCTGTTCTCTTCCTCTATTCTCTTTTCTCTTCCTCTCTTCTCTGCCCTCTTCCTCTCTTATCTCTTCTCTGTTCTCTTCCTCTCTTCTCTGTTCTCTTCCTCTTTTCTCTCTTCTCTGTTCTCTTCCTCTCTTCTCTGTCCTCTTCCTCTCTTATCTCTTCTCTGTTCTCTTCCTCTCTTCTCTGTTCTCTTCCTCTTTTCTCTCTTCTCTGTTCTCTTCCTCTCTTCTCTGTCCTCTTCCTCTCTTCTCTGTCCTCTTCCTCTCTTCTCTGTTCTCTTCCTCTCCTCTCTGTTCTCTTCCTCTCTTCTCTTCCTCTCTTCCTCTCTTCCTCTGTTCTCTGTTCTCTTCCTCTCTTCTCTTCCTCTCTTCTCTCTTCTCTGTTCTCTTCCTCTCTTCTCTGTTCTCTGTTCTCTTCCTCTCTTTGTTCTCTTCCTCTCTTGTCTGTTCTCTTCCTCTTCTCTGTTCTCTTCCTCTCTTCTCTGTCCTCTTACTCTCTTCTCTGTTCTCGTCCTCTTCCTCTTTTCTCTGTTCTCTTCCTCTGTTCTCTGTTCTCGTCCTCTCTTCTCTGTTCTCTTCCTCTCTCCTCTCTTCTCTGTCCTCTTCCTCTCTTATCTGTTCTCTGTTCTCAACTGTCCTGCAACTTCCCATCATCGTTCTGCTGTCTCACTGTTTGTCTGTAGACGCCCTCCCTCTCCTGTCTCAATCAGATGACTCAGCCACATCCGATTTAAACAAATGAATCTCTCATTCAAGGATCAATAAGCTGTATGATTTACAGATTGAGACTCTGAGAAAGGGAGTAAAGAGGGAGATATGGAGTAGGACCATGAGTAATGCACCAGTTCTCAGTACCCTGTTTCCTATAGTCCAGTGGGCCCTGGTCAGAATCATTGCACTATGTAGGGAATATGGTACCATTTAGGTTGTAGCCCATGACTCAGTGCCGCCTTCCTAGAACTCACACCCTTCCTCGAACTCACACCCTTCCTCGAACTCACACCCTTCCTAGAACTCACACCCTTCCTAGAACTCACACCCTTCCTAGAACTCACACCCTTCCTAGAACTCACACCCTTCCTAGAACTCACACCCTTCTCAGAACTCCCACACTTCCCAGAACTGACACCCTTCCCAGAACTCACACCCTTCCTAGAACTCACACCCTTCCTAGAACTCACACCCTTCCTAGAACTCACACCCTTCCTAGAACTCACACCCTTCCTAGAACTCACACCCTTCCTAGAACTCACACCCTTCTCAGAACTCACACACTTCCCAGAACTGACACCCTTCCCAGAACTCACACCCTTCCTAGAACTCACACCCTTCCTAGAACTCACACCCTTTCCAGAACTCACACCCTTTCCAGAACTCACACCCTTCCTAGAACTCACACCCTTTCCAGAACTCACACTCTTCCCAGAACTCACACCCTTCCTAGAACTCACACCCTTCCTAGAACTCACACCCTTCCTAGAACTCACACCCTTCCTAGAACTCACACCCTTCCTAGAACTCACACCCTTCCTAGAACTCACACCCTTCCTAGAACTCACACATCCTGTCTGGCGTCTGCATCAGTGTCACACACCTCTATAGATCTGTCACGTGTGATGATGAGGAGGATGATGATGATTATTAAGCCTTATATCAAGGTAATTTGATCAGCAGCATACCACCCTGCATCCCACTGCTGGCTTGCTTCTGAAGCTAAGCAGGGTTGGTCCTAGTTGGTCCCTGGATGGGAGACCAGATGGTGTTGGAAGTGGTGTTGGAGGGCCAGTAGGAGGCACCCTTTTCTCTGGTCTAAAATAATATCCCAATGCCCCAGGGCAGTGATTGGGGATATTTCCCTGTGTAGGGTGCTGTCTTTTGGATGGAACGTTAAACAGGTGTCCTGAATCTCTGTAGTCACTAAAGATCCCATGGCACTTATTGTATGAGTAGGAGTGTTAACCCTGGTGTCCTAGCTAAATTCCCAACTTGGCCTTCATGCCATCATGGTCACCTAATCATCCCCCCCCCCCTTACAGTTGGCTCATTCATCACCCATTCCCTCCACTCTAACTATACACCAGGTCGTTGCTGTAAATGAGAATGTGTTCTCAGTCAACTTACCTGGTTAAGTTAATTTAAAGATATGTAAGGGATTCTGTAAACTAAAGTTCTGGTACAAAGTTAATAATTGTTACCATGTAATAATTTGGAATCAATAACAACAATGTTGTTACTGTAGAAATTGCAGTGCTATTACAAAGGTGTGAGAGAGCAGGGCTACCCAACCCTGTTCCTGGAGAGTTACCCTCCTGTAGGTTTAACTCCAACCCTGATCCTGGAGAGATACCGTCCTCTAGGTTTAACTCCAACCCTGTTCCTGGAGAGCTACCCTCCTGTAGGTTTAACTCCAACCCTGATCCTGGAGAGCTACCCTCCTATAGGTTATAACTCCAACCCTGTTCCTGGAGAGCTACCCTCCTGTAGGTTTTAACTCCAACCCTGATCCTGGAGAGAGACCCTCCTGTAGGTTTTACCCCAAACCCTGTATCTGGAGAGAGACCCTCCTGTAGGTTTTGCCCCAACCCTGTTCCTGGAGAGAGACCCTCCTGTAGGTTTTAACTCCAACCCTGTTCCTGGAAAGATACCCTCCTGTAGGTTTTAACCCCAACCCTGTTCCTGGAGAGAGACCCTCCTGTAGGTTTTAACTCCAACCCTGTTCCTGGAGAGAGACCCTCCTGTAGGTTTTAACCCCAACCCTGTTCCTGGAGAGAGACCCTCCTGTAGGTTTTACTCCAACCCTGTAAAACCTAGAGGGTTGGAGTAGCACCTACAGGAGGGTAGTTCTCCAGGAACAGGGTTGGAGTAACACCTACAGGAGGGTAGCTCTCCAGGAACAGGGTTGGAGTAACACCTACATGAGGGTCTCTCTCCAGGAACAGGGTTGGAGTAACACCTACAGGAGGGTAGCTCTCCAGAAACAGGGTTGGAGTAACACCTACAGGAGGGTGGCCCTTCAGGAACAGGGTTGGAGTTAAACCTACAGATTGGTATCTCCAGGAACAGGGTTGGAGTAACACCTACAGGAGGGTAGCTCTCCAGGAACAGGGTTGGAGTTAAACCTACAGATTGGTATCTCCAGGAACAGGGTTGGAGTTAAACCTACAGATTGGTATCTCCAGGAACAGGGTTGGAGTTAAACCTACAGATTGGTATCTCCAGGAACAGGGTTGGAGTTAAACCTACAGATTGGTATCTCCAGGAACAGGGTTGGAGTAACACCTACAGGAGGGTAGCTCTCCAGGAACAGGGTTGGAGTTAAACCTACAGATTGGTATCTCCAGGAACAGGGTTGGAGTAACACCTACAGGAGGGTAGCTCTCCAGGAAGATGGTTGGAGTTAAACCTACAGATTGGTATCTCCAGGAACAGGGTTGGAGTAACACCTACAGGAGGGTAGCTCTCCAGGAACAGGGTTGGGCAGCCCTGTTTTAGCACCTATATGATACATTAGTACTGATCATTGATTACACTCACAGGTTCTACTGAGCTACTAGGATGCTACTGAGGTACTAGGATGCTACTGAGGTACTAGGATGCTACTGAGGTACTAGGATGCTAGTGAGGTACTAGGCTGCTACTGAGGTACTAGGATGCTAGTGAGGTACTAGGCTGCTACTGAGGTACTAGGATGCTAGTGAGGTACTAGGCTGCTACTGAGGTACTAGGCTTCTACTGAGGTACTAGGCTTCTACTGAGGTACTAGGCTGCTACTGAGGTACTAGGCTTCTACTGAGGTACCAGGGTACTACTTGTCAAGTGGGTTGATGTTTTAGGCTAACATGTTTTTTTTCACATTGACACCATCCCACGTACCATACTAAAATACCATCCATACACCCACCACTACACCCACTAACCATCTGAGTCCATGCACCATTACGCACTAATACTACTGTTCACACGGTAATATCCTAATGCAGCATGCTTCAAATCATACTGTTGACTGTCCAAATCAGTGCTATTATAATTGATTGAGTCAGTAATATTTTATTTGAAACGTGATAGGATTTGATAGCATGCTAGGATGTGATAGCATGCTAGGATATGATAGCATGCTAGGATATGATAGCATGCTAGGATATGATAGCATGCTAGGATATGTGCAGTATGGAATGTAGCACTTGACAAAGCTTTTGTACCCCATTTTATGAGATTTTCAAGGTGGGATAATTAAACTGGCAATATAGTGGTTTGTTTCTAAACCACATATGATTAACTTTAGCCAGACCTCAGCATCGATTGGAGGTTAGCTTCCCAGGGAATACATAACGTTGTATTGAATTGAATTGGATGCCCATATCTCTACTTGTTGCATTCATCGACTCTAGTCTTTTGTTTGGCAGTTGGACAAGCAGCATTTCCTAAAATGCTTTATTTGATCAGTGTTTGATTCTGTTGTCTGTATCTCCCAGATTTATTTTCTAATGTTCTTCTAGGTGTTCTGATTCTATTTCCATGGAATATCCTGTTCTGATTCTGTTTCCATGGAATCTCCTGTTCTGATTCTATTTCCATGGAATCTCCTGTTCTGATTCTATTTCCATGGAATCTCCTGTTCTGATTCTATTTCCATGGAATCTCCTGTTCTGATTCTATTTCCATGGAATCTCCTGTTCTGATTCTATTTCCATGGAATCTCCTGTTCTAATTCTAGTTCTATTTCCATGGAATCTCCTGTTCTAATTCTATTTCTGTTTCTATGGAACCTCCTGTTCTAATTATATTTCTATGGAATCTACTGTTCTAATTTAAATTATATTTCTATTGAATCTCCTGTTCTAATTCTAGTTATATTTCCATGGAATCTCCTGTTTTAATTCTAGTTCTGTTTCTATGGAATCTGCTGTTCTGATTCCAGTTCTGTTTCTATGGAATCTCCTGTTATAATTCTAGTTCTGTTTCTATGGAATATCCTGTTCTAATTCCATTTCTATTTCTATGGAATCTCCTGTTATAATTCTAGTTCTGTTTCTATGGAATCTCCTGTTCTAATTCCATTTCTATTTCTATGGAATCTCCTGTGTGTCTGTCTGAAGATTCCAAGCTGAATGGGGAGGCGGCCAATGCAGCTCTAGCCAATGAGGACTGTCCTCATATAGACCAGGCCATCTCGCCAGAGGAGATCTTCAGCCCCAGTGAGAGAGAACGGCCTTGTTGTCTTGTCACCACAGCTGCAGAACGACCCAACCACACAGGGGGTAGAGTCAGGAGGGGTACGTACACCTACAGTAACAGCCAAATACAGCCCAACCACACAGGGGGAGGAGGGAGGAGAGTTACGTACTGTAACAGCCAAATACAGGCCACTATCAAACGTGTTGCATTCCCTACGACTTGATTATTCATTATACAACATCAACCCGTGGCCCAACACACACAGACGCAGGTTGACCTTTATTGTCAAGTCTTGTCCTGGAGCCAGAACTGAGCGATTTCCACTTAGATAGGCCAGCTGCAAAGTTAAAATTGGCTACATTGTAAAAAATATATGAAAATAAAAATGTGCTTGTTGGTAATAAAAAAAAAAATCAGATTCATTCATCTCCAGCACCTTCCTAACATCAACTAATGTGAAAATGGCACATTTCTAAATAATAGTATCTCCAATGACATCACAACCAATTAGTAGGCAATACCTCCTCATAATTGGTTAAAATAGCATGATTCACACAGATGAATGTCATTGGATAGAGGAAGGTGTAAACATTACTCTATCTTTTTGACTACAAAACATAGAAACGTGACATTTTGACATATGTTGGAGTGATGCTGGAGATAATGAATATGAAGTTGAATTCTCCCCTTTGAGGTTAGGGTTATGCATTAGGCTTAAAATCTGATTTGATGACTTTGTGGCTGTACTAGCTAGTGATTCTGCGGAGCTGCTTCCAGAACAATATTCATGACGAAAACCGCTAACCTGACACACAGACAGACGCACATGCATGTGTAGACACACACACACACACACACACACACACACACACACACGCATGTGCACGTGCAACACACAAACACGCACATAGGGCTTGGCAATATATTGTGAATACTGGTATACCTGTATGGATCCACATACCGGTATGGATTTTTTTTTACAATATTGTCTATAACGATATTTTTGATAAAGTGCTAATTTGAATGAAATGTGCTTTGTCCTCGTTTGGTTGAGTAGAAAACCATCAGCATGTAAAATACATTAAAAAATACGTAGAACTAATGTGTTACCATATAAGGAACATGCACTATTGATAAAACATATTGCAAATTGGATTATTCTGGAACATAAAATACCACAATACTGCCCAAAATGAGAAACATATTGGGATATTATGTTTTGGTGATATTGCCCAGCCCTACACACACACACACACACACACACACACACACACACACACACACACACACACACACACACACACACACACACACACACACACACACACACACACACACACACACACACACACACACACCTGCATTCTGGGAAAACTCAGGGTCTCATTCTCAAGGGTTCCCTGATCACAGTAATACAACAATCGAATACAATGTGAAACAAAACAACAATCAAAATACAGAACAAAACAAAATGTAAGAATAACAATTACATTCCTCAGCAACGAAGTCCTCAGACCCTAGGTCATCAACCAACTCTTTAAACTCCCAGAGGAGCACCCACCACACCCTAGGTCATCAACCAACTCTTTAAACTCCCAGAGGAGCACCCACCACACCCTAGGTCGTCAACCAAGTCTTTAAACTCACAGAGCAGCACCCACCACACCCTAGGTCGTCAACCAACTCTTTAAACTCCCAGGGCAGCACCCACCACACCCTAGGTCGTCAACCAACTCTTTAAACTCTCAGAGCAGCACCCACCACACCCTAGGTCTTCAACCAAGTCTTTAAACTCACAGAGCAGCACCCACCACACCCTAGGTCGTCAACCAACTCTTTAAACTCTCAGAGCAGCACCCACCACACCCTAGGTCATCAACCACGTCTTTAAACTCCCAGGGCAGCACCCACCACACCCTAGGTCGTCAACCAACTCTTTAAACTCTCAGAGCAGCACCCACCACACCCTAGGTCATCAACCAACTCTTTAAACTCACAGAGCAGCACCCACCACAGCCTAGGTCATCAACAAAGTCTTTAAACTCCCAGAGGAGCACCCACCACACCCTAGGTCATCAACCAACTCCTTAAACTCACAGAGCAGCACCCACCACACCCTAGGTCATCAACCAAGTCTTTAAACTCCCAGAGTAGCACCCACCACACCCTAGGTCATCAACCAAGTCTTTAAACTCACAGAGCAGCACCCACCACACCCTAGGTCATCAACCAAGTCTTTAAACTCACAGAGCAGCACACACCACACCCTAGGTCATCAACCAACTCTTTAATCTCCCAGAGCAGCACCCACCACACCCTAGGTCGTCAACCAACTCTTTAAACTCCCAGAGCAGCACCCACCACACCCTAGGTCGTCAACCAACTCTTTAAACTCCCAGAGGAGCACCCACCACACCCTAGGTCATCAACCAACTCTTTAAACTCCCAGAGCAGCACCCACCACACCCTAGGTCGTCAACCAACTCTTTAAACTCCCAGAGTAGCACCCACCACACCCTAGGTCGTCAACCAACTCTTTAAACTCCCAGAGGAGCACCCACCACACCCTAGGTCGTCAACCAACTCTTTAAACTCCCAGAGCAGCACCCACCACACCCTAGGTCGTTAACCAACTCTTTAAACTCCCAGGGCAGCACCCACCACACCCTAGGTCGTCAACCAACTCTTTAAACTCCCAGAGCAGCACCCACCACACCCTAGGTCATCAACCAACTCTTTAAACTCCCAGAGCAGCACCCACCACACCCTAGGTCGTCAACCAACTCTTTAAACTCCCAGGGCAGCACCCACCACACCCTAGGTCATCAACCAACTCTTTAAACTCCCAGAGGAGCACCCACCACACCCTAGGTCATCAACCAACTCTTTAAACTCCCAGAGGAGCACCCACCACACCCTAGGTCGTCAACCAACTCTTTAAACTCCCAGAGTAGCACCCACCACACCCTAGGTCGTCAACCAACTCTTTAAACTCACAGAGCAGCACCCACCACACCCTAGGTCATCAACCAAGTCTTTAAACTCACAGAGCAGCACACACCACACCCTAGGTCATCAACCAACTCTTTAATCTCCCAGAGCAGCACCCACCACACCCTAGGTCGTCAACCAACTCTTTAAACTCCCAGAGCAGCACCCACCACACCCTAGGTCGTCAACCAACTCTTTAAACTCCCAGAGGAGCACCCACCACACCCTAGGTCATCAACCAACTCTTTAAACTCCCAGAGCAGCACCCACCACACCCTAGGTCGTCAACCAACTCTTTAAACTCCCAGAGTAGCACCCACCACACCCTAGGTCGTCAACCAACTCTTTAAACTCCCAGAGGAGCACCCACCACACCCTAGGTCGTCAACCAACTCTTTAAACTCCCAGAGCAGCACCCACCACACCCTAGGTCGTTAACCAACTCTTTAAACTCCCAGGGCAGCACCCACCACACCCTAGGTCGTCAACCAACTCTTTAAACTCCCAGAGCAGCACCCACCACACCCTAGGTCATCAACCAACTCTTTAAACTCCCAGAGCAGCACCCACCACACCCTAGGTCGTCAACCAACTCTTTAAACTCCCAGGGCAGCACCCACCACACCCTAGGTCATCAACCAACTCTTTAAACTCCCAGAGGAGCACCCACCACACCCTAGGTCATCAACCAACTCTTTAAACTCCCAGAGGAGCACCCACCACACCCTAGGTCGTCAACCAACTCTTTAAACTCCCAGAGTAGCACCCACCACACCCTAGGTCGTCAACCAACTCTTTAAACTCCCAGAGCAGCACCCACCACACCCTAGGTCGTCAACCAACTCTTTAAACTCCCAGAGGAGCACCCACCACACCCTAGGTCATCAACCAACTCTTTAAACTCCCAGAGGAGCACCCACCACACCCTAGGTCGTCAACCAACTCTTTAAACTCCCAGAGGAGCACCCACCACACCCTAGGTCGTCAACCAACTCTTTAAACTCCCAGAGGAGCACCCACCACACCGTAGGTCGTCAACCAACTCTTTAAACTCCCAGAGGAGCACCCACCACACCCTAGGTCGTCAACCAACTCTTTAAACTCCCAGAGGAGCACCCACCACACCCTAGGTCGTCAACCAACTCTTTAAACTCCCAGAGCAGCACCCACCACACCCTAGGTCGTCAACCAACTCTTTAAACTCCCAGAGGAGCACCCACCACACCCTAGGTCGTCAACCAACTCTTTAAACTCCCAGAGCGGCACCCACCACACCCTAGGTCGTCAACCAACTCTTTAAATTCCCAGAGTAGCACCCACCACACCCTAGGTCGTCAACCTACTCTTTAAACTCCCAGAGCGGCACCCACCACACCCTAGGTCGTCAACCAACTCTTTAAACTCCCAGAGTAGCACCCACCACACCCTAGGTCGTCAACCAACTCTTTAAACTCCCAGAGGAGCACCCACCACACCCTAGGTCATCAACCAACTCTTTAAACTCCCAGGGCAGCCCCCACCACACCCTAGGTCGTCAACCAACTCTTTAAACTCCCAGGGCAGCCCCCACCACACCCTAGGTCGTCAACCAACTCTTTAAACTCCCAGAGCGGCACCCACCACACCCTAGGTCGTCAACCAACTCTTTAAACTCCCAGAGGAGCACCCACCACACCCTAGGTCGTCAACCAACTCTTTAAACTCCCAGAGGAGCAACCACCACACCCTAGGTCGTCAACCAACTCTTTAAACTCCCAGAGTAGCACCCACCACATCCAATTGTAATGAGTTTGGTAAATTATTCCAGCAATTCTCCATTCTGGTTAAATGACTCACTCCTAACAATAGATAGCAGTCACTTTTACAAATGTTTTATCTTAATTTTGCCCAACGTATTTGTTTTCAGAGTCTTTGTAGATGAAACTTAAATACAGTAATGTGCACAGACTTAAGCGTAAAAAAAAAAAAAACGTTTAGCAAAGGCCATGGGCTTCTCATAATACTTAGTCAAAAACCGATGGGCAGGACATTACTGGGAATTATTGAATGGCCCACGAGACCATCAGATTCAGGTGGTGCAAAGGGACAAGTCCTGTGTCCCAAAATGGCACCCTATTCTCTATATAGTGCACTACTTTTGACCAGAGCCTCCGATCAAAAGAAGTGCACGATTAAAAGGGGAATAGGGTGCCGTTTGGGATGCAAACCCAGTATTTTAACACGTAATCAGACACCAAGGATCCCTTGGCCTTTTTTTAAAATTAGATACATAATACATCAAGACAGACGGTAACATTCCCTTAGGCAGGCCTGAAGGTTTAATAGGGGGTTTAATGCTTAGAGGGAGTCTTAGCATCCTGCCATTGAATAGAATAAAGCACACCACTTGTATTTTAACGCGATCCTTTTGGAGGTGGCGTTGCAGCTATGATGAAGAGAGAGCCCCACTCTCTTGGTGGAAAGGCTTTTAATGAAGAAGAAAAAAAAGAGGCACAAACAAGACAACCAATTTTATAATTTTTATATTAAATAAAATGCCTGCTTGTGAAGAAGGTGTTGTTGTGTATGTTTTGTGTTTTTACTGGCAGTAAGGTGTTTTTACTGGCTGTAAGGTGTTTTTACTGGCTGTAAGGTGTTTTTACTGGCTGTAAGGTGTTTTTACTGGCT
This sequence comes from Oncorhynchus mykiss, assembly GCF_057628025.1. NCBI lineage: Eukaryota > Metazoa > Chordata > Actinopteri > Salmoniformes > Salmonidae > Oncorhynchus > Oncorhynchus mykiss. The sequence goes on along the minus strand of NC_143025.1, from coordinate 6,909,274 downwards.
GTAAGGTGTTTTTACTGGCAGTAAGGTGTTTTTACTGGCAGTAAGGTGTTTTTACTGGCAGTAATGTGTTTTTACTGGCAGTAAGGTGTTTTTACTGGCAGTAAGGTGTTTTTACTGGCAGTAAGGTGTTTTTACTGGCAGTAAGGTGTTTTTACTGGCTGTAAGGTGTTTTTACTGGCAGTAAGGTGTTTTTACTGGCAGTAAGGTGTTTTTACTGGCTGTAAGGTGTTTTTACTGGCTGTAAGGTGTTTTTACTGGCTGTAAGGTGTTTTTACTGGCTGTAAGGTGTTTTTACTGGCAGTAAGGTGTTTTTACTGGCAGTAAGGTGTTTTTACTGGCAGCAAGGTGTTTTTACTGGCAGTAAGGTGTATGTAGCTGCCTTGTATATCTGCACTACTAATTATTTACCTTTATTTAACTAGGCAAGTCAGTTAAGAACAAATTCTTATTTTCAATGACGGCCTAGGAACAGTGGGTTAACTGCCTTGTTCAGGAAATCCTTGTCTCATCACAAGAAAAAGGGGTAAAATAAAATAAATATATTGTAGCTGCCAGGATATTCTCCAATATACTGTAGCAGACTGACAACATATTCTCCAGTTTATTGTAGCTGCCAACATATTCTCCAATATACTGCAGGAGACTGACAACATTTTCTCCAATATACTGCTGCAGACTGACAACATATTCTCCAATATACTGTTTCAGACTGCCAACATATTCTCCAATATACTTCAGGAGACTGACAACATATTCTCCAATATATTGTAGCAGACTGACAACATATTCTCCAATATACTGTAGCAGACTGCCAACATATTCTCCAATATACTGTTTCAGACTGTCAACATATTCTCCAATATACTGTAGCAGACTGCCAACATATTCTCCAATATACTGTAGCAGACTGACAACATATTCTCCAATATACTGTAGCAGACTGACAACATATTCTCCAATATACTGCTGCAGACTGCCAACATATTCTCCAATATACTGTTTCAGACTGCCAACATATTCTCCAATGTACTATAGCTACCAAATATATTCTCCAATATACTATAGCTACCAAACATATTCTCCAATGTACTATAGCTACCAAATATATTCTCCAATATACTATAGCTACCAAATATATTCTCCAATATACTATAGCTACCAAACATATTCTCCAATGTACTATAGCTACCAAATATATTATCCAATATACTATAGCTACCAAATATATTCTCCAATGTACTATAGCTACCAAACAAATTCTCCAATGTACTATAGCTACCAAATATATTCTCCAATATACTATAGCAGACTGCCAACATATTCTCCAGTATACTGTTTCAAACTGCCAACATATTCTCCAATATACTGTTTCAGACTGCCAACATATTCTCCAATATACTGTTTCAGACTGCCAACATATTCTCCATTATACTGTAGTAGCCTGTCTTCATTTTCCCAGTATACTGTGGCACCCTGCCAAGATATTCACCAATAAGCTGTAGCTGCCAACACATTCCCTAATATACTATAGCTGTCAACATATTTTCCAATATACAGCGGGCTGCCAAAATAATTTCCAATACACTAGAGGACTGTCAACATATTCTCCAATATATTATAGCAGACTGCCAAAATCTTCTCCAATATATTGTAGCAGACTGCCAAAATATTCTCCAATATATTGTAGCAGACTGCAAACATATTCTCCAATATATTGTAGCAGACTGCCAAAATATTCTCCAATATATTGTAGCAGACTGCCAAAATCTTCTCCAATATACTGTAGCAGACTGCCAAAATCTTCTCCAATATATTGTAGCAGACTGCCAAAATCTTCTCCAATATATTATAGCAGACTGCAAACATATTCTCCAATATATTATAGCAGACTGCCAAAATCTTCTCCAATATATTGTAGCAGACTGCCAAAATATTCTCCAATATATTGTAGCAGACTGCCAAAATCTTCTCCAATATATTATAGCAGACTGCAAACATATTCTCCAATATACTGTAGCAGACTACCAACATATTCTCCAATATACTGTAACAGACTGTCAACATATTCTCCAATGTATTCTAATTGCCAACATATTCTATACTTTACTGTAGCAGGCTGCCAATATATTATCCAATATACTGTAGCAGGCTGCCAATATATTCTCCAATGTACTATAGCTCCCAACATATTCTCCAATATACTATAGCTCCCAACATATTCTCCAATATACTATAGCTTCCAACATATTCTCCAATATATTGTAGCTGCCAACATATTCTCCAATATATTTTAGCTGCCAAGATATTCTCCAATATATTGTAGCTGCCAAGATATTCTCCAGTATACTGTAGCTGCCAACATATTATCCAATATATTGTAGCTGCCAAGATATTCTCCAATATACTGTAGCTGCCAAGATATTCTCCAGTATACTGTAGCTGCCAAGATATTCTCCAGTATACTGTAGCTGCCAACATATTATCCAATATATTGTAGCTGCCAAGATATTCTCCAATATACTGTAGCTGCCAACATATTCTCCAATATATTGTAGCTGCCAAGATATTATCCAATATATTGTAGCTGCCAACATATTCTCCAATATACTGTAGCTGCCAAGATATTATCCAATATATTGTAGCTGCCAAGATATTCTCCAATATATTGTAGCTGCCAACATATTCTCCAATATACTGTAGCTGCCAAGATATTCTCCAGTATACTATAGCTTCCAATATATTCTCCAGTATACTATAGCTTCCAATATATTCTCCAGTATACTTTAGCTTCCAACAAATTCTCCAGTATACTATAGCTTCCAATATATTCTCCAGTATACTATAGCTTCCAACATATTCTCCAGTATACTATAGCTTCCAACATATTCTCCAGTATACTATAGCTTCCAATATATTCTCCAGTATACTATAGCTTCCAATATATTCTCCAGTATACTATAGCTTCCAACATATTCTCCAGTATACTATAGCTTCCAATATATTCTCCAGTATACTATAGCTTCCAATATATTCTCCAGTATACTATAGCTTCCAACATATTCTCCAGTATACTATAGCTTCCAATATATTATCCAGTATACTATAGCTTCCAATATATTCTCCAGTATACTATAGCTTCCAATATATTCTCCAATATATTGCAGCTTCCAATATATTCTCCAGTATACTGTAGCTGCCAACATATTCTCCAGTATACTGTAGCTTCCAATATATTCTCCAGTATACTATAGCTTCCAATATATTCTCCAATATATTGCAGCTTCCAAGATATTCTCCAGTATACTGTAGCTGCCAACATATTCTCCAGTATACTGTAGCTGCCAACACATTATCCAATATATTGAAAAAGACTGGCAACATATTCTCCTATATATTATAGCTGCCAACATATTCTCCAATATATTGTAGCTGCCAAGATATTCTCCAATATATTGTAGCTGCCAAGATATTCTCCAATATATTGTAGCTGCCAAGATATTCTCCAATATATTGTAGCTGCCAGGATATTCTCCAATATATTGTAGCTGCCAAGATATTCTCCAATATATTGTAGCTGCCAGGATATTCTCCAATATATTGTAGCTGCCAAGATATTCTCCAATATATTGTAGCTGCCAAGATATTCTCCAATATATTGTAGCTGCCAACATATTCTCCAATATATTGTAGCTGCCAAGATATTCTCCAATATATTGTAGCTGCCAAGATATTCTCCAATATATTGTAGCTGCCAAGATATTCTCCAATATATTGTAGCTGCCAGGATATTCTCCAATATATTGTAGCTGCCAAGATATTCTCCAATATATTGTAGCTGCCAACATATTCTCCAATATATTGTAGCTGCCAACATATTCTCCAATATATTGTAGCTGCCAAGATATTCTCCAATATATTGTAGCTGCCAAGATATTCTCCAATATATTGTAGCTGCCAGGATATTCTCCAATATATTGTAGCTGCCAAGATATTCTCCAATATATTGTAGCTGCCAGGATATTCTCCAGTATACTGTAGCTCCCAACACATTATCCAATATATTGTATATGACTGCCAACATATTATCCAATATATTGTAAATGACTGCCAACATATTCTCCAATATACTGTAGCAGACAGCCAACATATTCTCCAATATATTGTAACTGTCAACATATTATTCAATATACTGTGGCAGACTGCCAAAATATTCTCCAGTATACTATAGCTTCCAACATATTCTCCAGTATACTATAGCTTCCAATATATTCTCCAGTATACTATAGCTTCCAACATATTCTCCAGTATACTATAGCTTCCAACATATTCTCCAGTATACTATAGCTTCCAATATATTCTCCAGTATACTATAGCTTCCAACATATTCTCCAGTATACTATAGCTTCCAACATATTCTCCAGTATACTATAGCTTCCAATATATTCTCCAGTATACTATAGCTTCCAACATATTCTCCAGTATACTATAGCTTCCAATATATTCTCCAGTATACTATAGCTTCCAACATATTCTCCAGTATACTATAGCTTCCAATATATTCTCCAGTATACTATAGCTTCCAATATATTCTCCAGTATACTATAGCTTCCAAAAAATTATCCAGTATACTATAGCTTCCAACATATTCTCCAGTATACTATAGCTTCCAACATATTCTCCAGTATACTATAGCTTCCAACATATTCTCCAGTATACTATAGCTTCCAACATATTCTCCAGTATACTATAGCTTCCAACATATTCTCCAGTATACTATAGCTTCCAATATATTCTCCAGTATACTATAGCTTCCAACATATTCTCCAGTATACTATAGCTTCCAACATATTCTCCAGTATACTATAGCTTCCAACATATTCTCCAGTATACTATAGCTTCCAACATATTCTCCTGTATACTGTAGCTGCCGACACATTATCTAATATGTTGTAGCTGCCAACATATTATCCAATATATTGAAAAAGACTGCCAACATATTCTCCAATATATTGTAGCTGCCAAGATATTCTCCAATATATTGTAGCTGCCAAGATATTCTCCAATATATTGTAGCTGCCAAGATATTCTCCAATATATTGTAGCTGCCAAGATATTATCCAATATATTGTAGCTGCCAAGATATTCTCCAATATATTTTAGCTGCCAAGATATTCTCCAATATATTGTAGCTGCCAAGATATTCTCCAATATATTTTAGCTGCCAAGATATTCTCCAATATATTGTAGCTGCCAAGATATTCTCCAGTATACTGTAGCTGCCAACATATTATCCAATATATTGTAGCTGCCAAGATATTCTCCAATATACTGTAGCTGCCAACATATTCTCCAATATACTGTAGCTGCCAAGATATTATCCAAGATATTGTAGCTGCCAAGATATTCTCCAATATATTGTAGCTGCCAACATATTCTCCAATATACTGTAGCTGCCAAGATATTCTCCAGTATACTATAGCTTCCAATATATTCTCCAGTATACTATAGCTTCCAATATATTCTCCAGTATACTTTAGCTTCCAACAAATTCTCCAGTATACTATAGCTTCCATTATATTCTCCAGTATACTATAGCTTCCAACATATTCTCCAGTATACTATAGCTTCCAACATATTCTCCAGTATACTATAGCTTCCAATATATTCTCCAGTATACTATAGCTTCCAATATATTCTCCAGTATACTATAGCTTCCAACATATTCTCCAGTATACTATAGCTTCCAATATATTCTCCAGTATACTATAGCTTCCAATATATTCTCCAGTATACTATAGCTTCCAATATATTCTCCAGTATACTATAGCTTCCAACATATTCTCCAGTATACTATAGCTTCCAATATATTATCCAGTATACTATAGCTTCCAATATATTCTCCAGTATACTATAGCTTCCAATATATTCTCCAATATATTGCAGCTTCCAATATATTCTCCAGTATACTGTAGCTGCCAACATATTCTCCAGTATACTGTAGCTTCCAATATATTCTCCAGTATACTATAGCTTCCAATATATTCTCCAATATATTGCAGCTTCCAAGATATTCTCCAGTATACTGTAGCTGCCAACATATTCTCCAGTATACTGTAGCTGCCAACACATTATCCAATATATTGAAAAAGACTGGCAACATATTCTCCTATATATTATAGCTGCCAACATATTCTCCAATATATTGTAGCTGCCAAGATATTCTCCAATATATTGTAGCTGCCAAGATATTCTCCAATATATTGTAGCTGCCAAGATATTCTCCAATATATTGTAGCTGCCAGGATATTCTCCAATATATTGTAGCTGCCAAGATATTCTCCAATATATTGTAGCTGCCAGGATATTCTCCAATATATTGTAGCTGCCAAGATATTCTCCAATATATTGTAGCTGCCAAGATATTCTCCAATATATTGTAGCTGCCAAGATATTCTCCAATATATTGTAGCTGCCAGGATATTCTCCAGTATACTGTAGCTGCCAACATATTCTCCAATATATTGTAGCTGCCAAGATATTCTCCAATATATTGTAGCTGCCAAGATATTCTCCAATATATTGTAGCTGCCAAGATATTCTCCAATATATTGTAGCTGCCAGGATATTCTCCAATATATTGTAGCTGCCAAGATATTCTCCAATATATTGTAGCTGCCAACATATTCTCCAATATATTGTAGCTGCCAACATATTCTCCAATATATTGTAGCTGCCAAGATATTCTCCAATATATTGTAGCTGCCAAGATATTCTCCAATATATTGTAGCTGCCAGGATATTCTCCAATATATTGTAGCTGCCAAGATATTCTCCAATATATTGTAGCTGCCAGGATATTCTCCAGTATACTGTAGCTCCCAACACATTATCCAATATATTGTATATGACTGCCAACATATTATCCAATATATTGTAAATGACTGCCAACATATTCTCCAATATACTGTAGCAGACAGCCAACATATTCTCCAATATATTGTAACTGTCAACATATTATTCAATATACTGTGGCAGACTGCCAAAATATTCTCCAGTATACTATAGCTTCCAACATATTCTCCAGTATACTATAGCTTCCAATATATTCTCCAGTATACTATAGCTTCCAACATATTCTCCAGTATACTATAGCTTCCAACATATTCTCCAGTATACTATAGCTTCCAATATATTCTCCAGTATACTATAGCTTCCAACATATTCTCCAGTATACTATAGCTTCCAACATATTCTCCAGTATACTATAGCTTCCAATATATTCTCCAGTATACTATAGCTTCCAACATATTCTCCAGTATACTATAGCTTCCAATATATTCTCCAGTATACTATAGCTTCCAACATATTCTCCAGTATACTATAGCTTCCAATATATTCTCCAGTATACTATAGCTTCCAATATATTCTCCAGTATACTATAGCTTCCAAAAAATTATCCAGTATACTATAGCTTCCAACATATTCTCCAGTATACTATAGCTTCCAACATATTCTCCAGTATACTATAGCTTCCAACATATTCTCCAGTATACTATAGCTTCCAACATATTCTCCAGTATACTATAGCTTCCAATATATTCTCCAGTATACTATAGCTTCCAACATATTCTCCAGTATACTATAGCTTCCAACATATTCTCCAGTATACTATAGCTTCCAACATATTCTCCAGTATACTATAGCTTCCAACATATTCTCCTGTATACTGTAGCTGCCGACACATTATCCAATATGTTGTAGCTGCCAACATATTATCCAATATATTGAAAAAGACTGCCAACATATTCTCCAATATATTGTAGCTGCCAAGATATTCTCCAATATATTGTAGCTGCCAAGATATTCTCCAATATATTGTAGCTGCCAGGATATTCTCCAATATACTGTAGCTGCCAAGATATTCTCCATTATACTGTAGCTGCCAAGATATTCTCCAATATATTGTAGCTGCCAAGATATTCCCCAATATACTGTAGCTGCCAAGATATTCTCCAATAAACTGTAGCTGCCAACATATTCTCCAATATATTGTAGCTGCCAAGATATTCTCTAATATACTGTAGCTGCCAAGATATTCTCCAATATATTGTAGCTGCCAAGATATTCCCCAATATACTGTAGCTGCCAAGATATTCTCCAATATACTGTAGCTGCCAAGATATTCTCCAATATACTGTAGCTGCCAAGATATTCTCCAATATATTGTAGCTGCCAACATATTCTCCAATATACTGTAGCTGCCAAGATATTCTCCAATATACTGTAGCTGCCAAGATATTCTCCAATATACTGTAGCTGCCAAGATATTCTCCAATATATTGTAGCTGCCAGGATATTCTCCAATATACTGTAGCTGCCAACATATTCTCCAATATACTGTAGCTGCCAAGATATTCTCCAATATATTGTAGCTGCCAGGATATTCTCCAATATATTGTAGCTGCCAGGATATTCTCCAATATATTGTAGCTGCCAAGATATTCTCCAATATATTGTAGCTGCCAAGATATTCTCCAATATACTGTAGCTGCCAAGATATTCTCCAATATATTGTAGCTGCCAGGATATTCTCTAATATATTGTAGCTGCCAAGATATTCTCCAATATATTGTAGCTGCCAAGATATTCTCCAATATATTGTAGCTGCCAGGATATTCTCTAATATACTGTAGCTGCCAACATATTCTCCAATATATTGTAGCTGCCAGGATATTCTCCAATATATTGTAGCTGCCAAGATATTATTCCCCACTCAGGTGGTAGGTGTCTGTCAACTTGTTGTCTGCTCTTCTAAACCATTCCAGTACCACCCTTTGCATGCATGCAGCTGAACTATCTCCTGCCACATCTGATGCATGTAGTGCATGGACGATAATGCTTTCGTTGACCTCACTGACTAACTGAAATCTGTTGACTTTTGTGTTTGGAGAAAAACTAAAACAAGAAAGCAACAGGTTGTAAGAAATACAAAGACATTTTGACACATTCTTAGAAATGTATTGGCTTGTACTTGAGTGAAAACACTGCAATGTACTGTAGTGAAAACACTGCAATGAACAACACTCTAAACTTTCAGTCCACTGTACTCAACTTTCAGTGTACTGTACTGAAAACACTGCATTGTACTGTACTGAAAACACTGCAATGTGCTGTACTCAAAACACTGCAATGTACTATACTCAAATCTTTCAGTGTACTGTACTCAACTTTCAGTGTACTGTACTCAAAACACTGCAATGTACAACACTCTAAACTTTCAGTCCACTGTACTCAACTTTCAGTGTACTGTACTCAAAACACTGCAATGTACTGTACTGAAAACACTGCAATGTACTATACTCAAAACACTGTAGTGTACTGTACTCAAAACACTGCAATGTACTGTACTCAAAACACTGCATTGTACTGTACTCAAAACACTGCAATGTGCTGTACTCAAAACACTGCAATGTGCTGTACTCAAAACACTGCAATGTGCTGTACTCAAAACACTGCAATGTGCTGTACTCAAAACACTGCAATGTGCTGTACTCAAAACACTGCAGTGTACTGTACTCAAAACACTGCAATGTGCTGTACTCAAAACACTGCAATGTGCTGTACTCAAAACACTGCAATGTGCTGTACTCAAAACACTGCAGTGTACTGTACTCAAAACACTGCAGTGTACTGTACTCAAAATGTTCAGTGCCCTTTGCTCAACTTTCAGTGTACTGTACTTAAAACCTTCAGTGTACTGTACTTAAAACCTTCAGTGTACTGTACTTAAAACCTTCAGTGTACTGTACTTAAAACCTTCAGTGTACTGTACTCAAATCTTTCAGTGCATTGTACTCAAAACATGCTGCACTGTACTGTACTCAAAACACTCTCTGTTTTCCAACTGAAGGTTATGACAAGCCTTGGAGCGCCCTAAACAGCATGTCTGGCATGAGCGTGAGTGGCCTGGGCGGCCATGACACCTCTGGAGTGTCGTCCTCCTGCGTTGCCGCGCTACCCTGCAGTCCATCCTGTCTCATCCAGCACTCCCACTCCCCCATCCCATCCATTCTCTGAACTCTAGCATGGTTCACCAGGACACTTTGGCCCTGTCCAGAATCAACCCCTAACGGTAGCCCCGGACAACCCACTAGACACTTGTGGAGATCTGAGAGGATTGGATAGGTGTAGGCAATATGGTGATAGCGCCACCTAGCCTATCAGAGGGCAAGGTGGAGTTGTCACCATATTTTATTGCGTAGTTACACCTCTCCAATCCTCTCAGATCTCTAGGGGTTGTTTCTGGACAAATCCTATCACTATGTGACCTGACCTCTCTCTACTGCTCTCTCCTCTCTCTACTTCTCTCTCCTCTCTCTACTGCTATCTCCTCTCTCTACTTCTCTCTCCTCTCTCTATTGCTCTCCCCTCTCTCTACTGCTCTCCCCCCTCTCTACTGCTCTCCCCTCTCTCTACTGCTCTCTCCTCTCTCTACTGCTCTCTCCTCTCTCTACTGCTCTCTCCTCTCTCTACTGCTCTCTTCTCTCTCTACTGCTCTCTTCTCTCTCTACTGCTCTCTCCTCTCTCTACTGCTCTCTCCTCTCTTTACTGCTCTCTCCTCTCTCTACTGCTCTCCCCTCTCTCTACTGCTCTCTCCTCTCTCTACTGCTCTCTACTGCTCTCTCCTCTCTCTACTGCTCTCTTCTCTCTCTACTGCTCTCTTCTCTCTCTACTGCTCTCTTCTCTCTCTACTGCTCTCCCCTCTCTCTACTGCTCTCCCCTCTCTCTCCTCTCTACTGCTCTCCCCTCTCTCTACTGCTCTCTGCTGCTCTCTCCTCTCTCTGCTGCTCTCTCCTCTCTCTACTGCTCTCTTCTCTCTCTACTGCTCTCCCCTCTCTCTACTGCTCTCCCCCCTCTCCTCTCTACTGCTCTCCCCTCTCTCTACTGCTCTCTCCTCTCTCTACTGCTCTCCTCTCTCTCTACTGCTTTCCCCTCTCTCTACTGCTCTCCCCTCTCTCTCCTCTCTACTGCTCTCTCCTCTCTCTACTGCTCTCTCCTCTCTCTACTGCTCTCTCCTCTCTCTCCTCTCTCTACTGCTCTCCCCTCTCTCTACTGCTCTCCCCTCTCTCTACTGCTCTCTCCTCTCTACTGCTCTCTCCTCTCTCTACTGCTCTCTCCTCTCTCTACTGCTCTCTCCTCTCTCTCTGCTCTCTCCTCTCTCTACTGCTCTCCCCTCTCTCTACTGCTCTCTTCTCTCTCTACTGCTCTCCCCTCTCTCTACTGCTCTCTTCTCTCTCTCTTCTCTCTCCTCTCTCTACTGCTCTACCCTCTCTCTACTGCTCTCCCCTCTCTCTACTGATCTCTCCTCTCTCTACTGCTCTCTTCTCTCTCTACTCCTCTCTTCTCTCTCTACTGCTCTCTCCTCTCTCTACTGCTCTCTTCTCTCTCTACTGCTCTCCCCTCTCTCTACTGCTCTCTTCTCTCTCTACTGCTCTCCCCTCTCTCTACTGCTCTCTCCTCTCTTTGGTTTTACTCTTGCCCTTACTCCCGCGTTCCTTTTTTGCTTTCCTTTTTTCTGTTTTTTTCCCCCCATCTCCAGTTTATCTCCAAATTGAAATAATGGTACAACTGCTCCCAAGACAAGGTCTTAGCATGGGAGTCTCAGCTGCTCCCAAGACAAGGTCTTAGCATGGGAGTCTCAGCAGCTCCCAAGACAAGGTCTTAGCATGGGAGTCTCAGCTGCTCCCAAGAAAAGGTCTTAGCATGGGAGTCTCAGCTCCTCCCAAGACAAGGTCTTAGCATGGGAGTCTCAGCTGCTCCCAAGACAAGGTCTTAGCATAGGAGTCTCAGCAGTTCCCAAGACAAGGTCTTAGCATTGGAGTCTCAGCTGCTCCCAAGACAAGGTCTTAGCATGGGAGTCTCAGCTGCTCCAGTACATTGTCACACGAGCCTCTTTGCATGGATTGCCTAGTTCAGAGGCAGAGATAGCTCCAGTAAAGCATTGTTGATATACTAGTCTGTTATGTAATTCTACAGGATATTATCCCCTATTGTCTATTTGTTCTACCTTTCTATCATTGCCTGTTGCTCTGTTGTTTTTGATTTCTCATACTTTTTTCGTTCTATATTAACAACTTTCTCATCTGCTTTTTTATAACAAAACTTGTGAAATAAAGACAATTTCATAAGATGTATTTAACCCCTGCTTTAAAATGTTTATGATGCTGAAGCTATGGTTTTACTTACTGGGAGCGAACAGCTGCCTGCTGTTGTCCCAAATGACACCCTATTCCCTACATAGTGCACTACTGGCACCCTATTCCCTACATAGTGCACTACTTTAGACCATAGACCCTATGGGCCCTGGTCAAATGTTGTGCACTTTATAGGGAATAGGGTGCCATTTGGGACGCAGGGGGTTGTTGAGTATCTCCCATTAAGTATTTCCTTGTTGCAAAGTGAAGAATTCTGAATACAGGATGTGTATGATGAGACAAAGACTTTATATCTCTGAGAGTGGCAGTATAGATTTCACATCTGGAATGAGATGAGATCTGATGATGATTCTAGAATGATGATGATTCTAGAATGAGCAAGAGATTTAGAATGATGATGATTCTAGAATGAGCAAGAGATTTAGAATGATGATGATTCTAGAATGAGCAAGAGATTTAGAATGATGATGATTCTAGAATGATGAAGAGATCTAGAATGATGATGATTCTAGAATGATGATGATTCTAGAATGATGATGATTCTAGAATGATGATGATTCTAGAATGATGATGATTCTAGAATGACCATTTTTTCTGAGACTAGTGATGATGATACGTTTTTGTCAACAGAAACTAAACTTTGGTTTCATTTGCATGTGTTGCATGAGATTATGTTCAACGAGAAGCTAACTGTGTCACACGTGAGAAAAACATGTTGCGTTCTTTAAAAAGCTTCTCCTTCCGTTTATTATGCACATTCTGAAGCAGCTTATTCTATAGCAAGAGACTCATAGCAGAACTATTCATGTAGCTGCCATGTTTTGCCTTTCCCAAATTCATGTATTGTTTACTTACTGTGTGGTTTTAGGAAATCATTTTTTATATAGGAACCTACTTTCAAAAGAGTAACACTTGACTTAATATACCAGACTTCATTAAGATTTACTAGTGAGATAATATGAACTGTTTTGCAGTTTAACAATACATAATGATACATGACATGATGATATATCGTTTACACCTGTACTTAGGCAGTAAAACATAGAGAAAAAGCACTTTATCAAGTCTCGAGTTGACTTATTTATCAGACAAATTAAATCCTAATAAAATATATATCCTGCTTTATTTGGGCAAGGTTTTCCATTTCCTTTTGTCTGATCATGTCTCTTCTTCTGTGGTGGTGCTTGATGTTAACTGTTAAAACCCTTTGTGAAGATTAAATATCAAAAGAGATACAGGTGGAACTATATGTTCGTACGTAATATAAGGGTCCAGTACAGTACAGTATGTTTTTTTTTTTGGGGGGGGGGGGGGGAGCATGTATTTTACATTATGCAAAAGAAAAGTATTCAAATACAAAATGTAAATAAAAATAAATCATTGCATGAAATAAATTTTGTAATACAACAGTGTTTTAGACTCTGTTTTTTTATTTAACAGACAAAACATGCATTCATGTTTGTAACTTTTTTCCGTTAGCATATAGCTAGTCCGTTGTATAGCCTATGGTTCATGGGTGTGTGGGGTTCAAAGAGTGCTTCCATGACTTGGGACTATGGGAGAGCATGACGCAATGTCCAAACAAAGCATGGCAACTACTGACTGAACCTCTGACACAACAACAGCATGATGTGGGCATGAGTATCGACATTCTCAACAATCTTTAACCTTTAGGAAACAAACAGTACATCTCCGTCTGATGCCTTTGCCTTGATTCTAAGCATGGGATGATACATGGTCAAACTGACACCTTTACCATGATGACAAGCAGAGCGCATTTTATTTACTGTCATTCCACCACCCGCCGCCATACACAGTTCTAGTAGAGATATCCTAGTCTACGTGTCCTCTACACTGTTCTAGTAGAGATATCCTAGTCTACCTGTCCTCTACACTGTTCTAGTAGAGATATCCTAGTCCACCTGTCCTCTACACTGTTCTAGTAGAGATATCCTAGTCTACCTGTCCTCTACACTGTTCTAGTAGAGATATCCTAGTCTACCTGTCCTCTACACTGTTCTAGTAGAGATATCCTAGTCTACCTGTCCTCTACACTGTTCTAGTAGAGATATCCTAGTCCACCTGTCCTCTACACTGTTCTAGTAGAGATATCCTAGTCTACCTGTCCTCTACACTGTTCTAGTAGAGATATCCTAGTCTACCTGTCCTCTACACTGTTCTAGTAGAGATATCCTAGTCTACCTGTCCTCTACACTGTTCTAGTAGAGATATCCTAGTCCACCTGTCCTCTACACTGTTCTAGTAGAGATATCCTAGCCCACCTGTCCTCTACACTTCTAGTAGAGATATCCTAGTCTACCTGTCCTCTACACTGTTCTAGTAGAGATATCCTAGTCTACCTGTCCTCTACACTGTTCTAGTAGGGATATCCTAGTCTACCTGCCCTCTACACTGTTCTAGTAGAGATATCCTAGTACACCTGTCCTCTACACTGTTCTAATAGAGATATCCTAATCTACCTGTCCTCTACACTGTTCTAGTAGAGATATCCTAGTCCACCTGTCCTCTACACTGTTCTAGTAGAGATATCCTAGTCCACGTGTCCTCTACACTGTTCTAGTAGAGATATCCTAGTCCACCTGTCCTCTACACTGTTCTAGTAGAGATATCCTAGTCTACCTGTCCTCTACACTGTTCTAGTAGAGATATCCTAGTCTACCTGTCCTCTACACTGTTCTAGTAGAGATATCCTAGTCCACCCGCCGCCATACACTGTTCTAGTAGAGATATCCTAGTCTACCTGTCCTCTACACTGTTCTAGTAGAGATATCCTAGTCCACCTGTCCTCTACACTGTTCTAGTAGAGATTTCCTAATCTACCTGTCCTCTACACTGTTCTAGTAGAGATATCCTAGTCCACCTGTCCTCTACACTGTTCTAGTAGAGATATCCTAGTCCACCTGTCCTCTACACTGTTCTAGTAGAGATATCCTAGTCTACCTGTCCTCTACACTGTTCTAGTGGAGATATCCTAGTCTACCTGTCCTCTACACTGTTCTAGTAGAGATATCCTAGTCCACCTGTCCTCTACACTGTTCTAGTAGAGATATCCTAGTCCACCTATCCTCTACACTGTTCTAGTAGAGATATCCTAGTCTACCTGTCCTCTACACTGTTCTAGTAGAGATATCCTAGTCTACCTGTCCTCTACACTGTTCTAGTAGAGATATCCTAGTCTACCTGTCCTCTACACTGTTCTAGTAGAGATATCCTAATCCACCTGTCCTCTACACTGTTGTAGTAGAGATATCCTAGTCTACCTGTCCTCTACACTGTTCTAGTAGAGATATCCTAGTCTACCTGTCCTCTACACTGTTCTAGTAGGGATATCCTAGTCTACCTGTCCTCTACACTGTTCTAGTAGAGATATCCTAGTACACCTGTCCTCTACACTGTTCTAATAGAGATATCCTAATCTACCTGTCCTCTACACTGTTCTAGTAGAGATATCCTAGTCCACCTGTCCTCTACACTGTTCTAGTAGAGATATCCTAGTCCACCTGTCCTCTACACTGTTCTAGTAGAGATATTCTAGGCTACCTGTCCTCTACACTGTTCTAGTAGAGATATCCTAGTCCACCTGTCCTCTACACTGTTCTAGTAGAGATATCCTAGTCCACCTGTCCTCTACACTGTTCTAGTAGAGATATCCTAGTCCACGTGTCCTCTACACTGTTCTAGTAGAGATATCCTAGTCCACCTGTCCTCTACACTGTTCTAGTAGAGATATCCTAGTTTACCTGTCCTCTACACTGTTCTAGTAGAGATATCCTAGTCTACCTGTCCTCTACACTGTTCTAGTAGAGATATCCTAGTCTACCTGTCCTCTACACTGTTCTAGTAGAGATATCCTAGTCTACCTGTCCTCTACACTGTTCTAGTAGAGATATCCTAGTCCACCCGCCGCCATACACTGTTCTAGTAGAGATATCCTAGTCTACCTGTCCTCTACACTGTTCTAGTAGAGATATCCTAGTCCACCTGTCCTCTACACTGTTCTAGTAGAGATTTCCTAATCTACCTGTCCTCTACACTGTTCTAGTAGAGATATCCTAGTCCACCTGTCCTCTACACTGTTCTAGTAGAGATATCCTAGTCCACCTGTCCTCTACACTGTTCTAGTAGAGATATCCTAGTCTACCTGTCCTCTACACTGTTCTAGTGGAGATATCCTAGTCTACCTGTCCTCTACACTGTTCTAGTAGAGATATCCTAGTCCACCTGTCCTCTACACTGTTCTAGTGGAGATATCCTAGTCTACCTGTCCTCTACACTGTTCTAGTAGAGATATCCTAGTCCACCTGTCCTCTACACTGTTCTAGTAGAGATATCCTAGTCCACATGTCCTCTACACTGTTCTAGTAGAGATATCCTAGTCCACCTGTCCTCTACACTGTTCTAGTAGAGATATCCTAGTCTACTTGTCCTCTACATTGTTTTAGTAGAGATATCCTAGTCTACCTGTCCTCTACACTGTTCTAGTAGAGATATCCTAGTCTACCTGTCCTCTACACTGTTCTAGTAGAGATATCCTAGTCTACCTGTCCTCTACATTGTTTTAGTAGAGATATCCTAGTCTACCTGTCCTCTACACTGTTCTAGTAGAGATATCCTAGTCTACCTGTCCTCTACATTGTTCTAGTAGAGATATCCTAGTCTACCTGTCCTCTACATTGTTTTAGTAGAGATATCCTAGTCTACTTGTCCTCTACATTGTTTTAGTAGAGATATCCTAGTCCACCTGTCCTCTACACTGTTCTAGTAGAGATATCCTAGTCTACCTGTCCTCTACACTGTTCTAGTAGAGATATCCTAGTCCACCTGTCCTCTACACTGTTCTAGTAGAGATATCCTAGTCTACCTGTCCTCTACACTGTTCTAGTAGAGATATCCTAGTCCACCCGCCGCCATACACTGTTCTAGTAGAGATATCCTAGTCCACCTGTCCTCTACATTGTTTTAGTAGAGATATCCTAGTCTACCTGTCCTCTACATTGTTTTAGTAGAGATATCCTAGTCCACCTGTCCTCTACACTGTTCTAGTAGAGATATCCTAGTCTACCTGTCCTCTACACTTCTAGTAGAGATATCCTAGTCCACCTGTCCTCTACACTGTTCTAGTAGAGATATCCTAGTCCACCTGTCCTCTACACTGTTCTAGTAGAGATATCCTAGTCCACCTGTCCTCTACATTGTTCTAGTAGAGATATCCTAGTCTACTTGTCCTCTACATTGTTTTAGTAGAGATATCCTAGTCTACCTGTCCTCTACACTGTTCTAGTAGAGATATCCTAGTCTACCTGTCCTCTACACTGTTCTAGTAGAGATATCCTAGTCAATCTGTCCTCTACACTGTTCTAGTAGAGATATCCTAGTCCACCTGTCCTCTACACTGTTCTAGTAGAGATATCCTAGTCCACCTGTCCTCTACACTGTTCTAGTAGAGATATCCTAGTCTACCTGTCCTCTACACTGTTCTAGTAGAGATATCCTAGTCTACCTGTCCTCTACACTGTTCTAGTAGAGATATCCTAGTCCACCTGTCCTTTACACTGTTCTAGTAGAGATATCCTAGTCTACCTGTCCTCTACACTGTTCTAGTAGAGATATCCTAGTCTACCTGTCCTCTACACTGTTCTAGTAGAGATATCCTAGTCCACCTGTCCTTTACACTGTTCTAGTAGAGATATCCTAGTCTACCTGTCCTCTACACTGTTCTAGTAGAGATATCCTAGTCCACCTGTCCTCTACACTGTTCTAGTAGAGATATCCTAGTCTACCTGTCCTCTACACTGTTCTAGTAGAGATATCCTAGTCCACCTGTCCTTTACACTGTTCTAGTAGAGATATCCTAGTCTACCTGTCCTCTACACTGTTCTAGTAGAGATATCCTAGTCTACCTGTCCTCTACACTGTTCTAGTAGAGATATCCTAGTCCACCTATCAACCATCTCCATCACAAAGATGTCATTTGTTGTAATAATTGTCTGTGTTGTTTTGTTTTTGATGTGTTTGTAGAGACTACACTGCGACAGCCTCGGAGCAGACCAGCAGCATCAGACTCAGTTTGTGTAATGAACCATGGTGTTCCCACCACGATATGTCTGTCCCATAATAAGACCCCCTCACCGCAACACCAGCCCCCCATCTGATAATACAGTAGCCTTGTTTGTTGTGTGTATAAAATTTGCAGTTTTTAAACAAATGGGTGTTACACTGGCACCTCATTCCCTATGTAGGGCACTCCTTTTGAACAGGATTATTCCCACCTACTGTATGCAGGCCCTCGGTCAAAAGCAGTGCACTACATAGGGAATAGGGTGCCATTTGGTTTTAAGACGCATCCTAACTCAGCATCGGTGTAGCACAGAGGGAGTGTTGTTGTCAAGCCTCATGTAGCTCAGTATCTGTGACTGGTTATTGTGCTGTAATGTGCTGTAATGCTCTGTGCCTATTGTTTGGTGTGTATGTGCCTGTGTATACACTTTTGTGTGCAGAAGTTGTGTACTACTGCTAGTACTCTCAAAGGTTTTTGGGAGTGATTATCAAATATTTGTGTGCTGCTTCTGTGCTGCTTCTGTTTAAAAAAAAAAAACGTGTTTACTTCGATTACTTATATCCATAGAACTAGAATGAGATTCTTTTTATATCCATAGAACTAGAATGAGATTCTAGAATGAGATTATTTTTATATCCATAGAACTAGAATGAGATTCTAGAATGAGATTCTTTAATGAGATTCTAGAATGAGATTCTTTTTATATCCATAAACTCGAATGAGATTCTAGAATGAGATTCTTTAATGAGATTCTAGAATGAGATTCTTTATATATCCATAGAACTAGAATGAGATTCTAGAATGAGATTCTTTAATGAGATTCTATTTCTATCACCCCTTCCCCAAAAAATTATCAGCAAGTCTTCATATTTATTTACCTAGGCAAGTCAGTTAAGAAAAGATTCTTATTTTCAATGATGGTCACGGGCAGAATGACAGATTTTGTACCTTGTCAGATTCGATCTTGCAACCTTGTGGTTACCAGTCTAACGCTCTAACCACTAGTCTACGCTGCCTCCCAAAATGAGGATAATATGAGGATAATATTATTAACAAAAATTATTAACAATAATGATAATAATAATATTAATAATAATGATAATATTCATAATAACAATAATGATAATGATAACAATAATAATAGCAATTAACAATAATGATAATAATAACAATGATAATAATATTAATATTAATAATAGCAATAACAATAATGATAATAATAATATCAATAATAACAATAACGCTAATGATAATAATTACAATATTAATAATAACAATAATAATGTTAATAATAATATTAACAATGACCATAATAATAATGGGGATGATATTAATAATAACAATAATGATAATATTAATAATAATGATAATAGTAATATCAATAATAACAATAATGATAATGATAACATTAATAATAACAATGAACAATAATGGTAATAATAACAATGATAATAATATTAATATTAATAATATCAATAACACTAATGATAATGTTAATCATAATATTAATAATGACCATAATAATAATGGGGATAATATTAATATTAATAATAACAATAATGATAATAATAATATCAATAATAACAATACCGCTAATGATAATAATAATACTATTAATAATAACAATAATAATGATAATGGGGATAATATGAATAATAACAATAACGACAATGATAATAATAATACAATTAATAATAACAATACCGATAATGATAATAATAATACAATTACTAATAACAATAATAACAATGAGGATAATATGAATAATAACAATAACGACAATGATTAAAATATTATTAACAACAATAATAGCCTTTTGCACTGGTTACGCCTGTGAACTTTAGCATTCCTTTCATTAGAATTGAATATATCAAAGTTAGGAACTAAATACTGTATATAAGAGACCAAACACAATATATGAAATACTGTATATCCACATAGGAGACCAAACACAACAACATTCAATATCATTATTAATAAAAACACACCACAAATTCCTCTTCTGTTGATCACTAAGCCAAGGCATTACAACGACCAGATCTGCTGGTTAAGCAAATCCCCCTTTAGGGCTACCTTCCTGATAGAAAATGCCACACATTATTTATGCATATCAAGTATCAACATAAGATTGCAGTTGAGTAACATCGAGTACATCTTATTCAATGTCATGACTGTAGGATGAAAATACCAAATTAGCTACAGTCACCCTACATTTTCAACAGACAATCATGTGCAACACACATCATTTTAATGTTATTTTTTTTTAAAAACTTTTAGCATTTGAGGGCACTTAATAGGTAAAAACCAACCTAACCTTAAATCATAGCCAGAATATTGTCGCTCATCGTAGTGAAAAAAGTGCCTCTGTTTTTATTGAATCGTCCACGTTGTCTTCACCGACATCGATGACCGGTCAGTGTGGTCGTTCAGCTGTCAGTCACGTCGATGGTCAGTGATAATAGACGAGCTTCTGAAAGCAACCTGTTCCACTGTCAGGGTCGCATTCAAAACAAATAATAACAGGCAGGCAAGGCAGTATAACAAACTCAACATGTATAGATATTCAAAGGTGAATAATATACAAAAAAGTAATAATTTAAAAAAAGTACTAGTCATTTGGTTGTAAAAACATATATTTGGTAATACTTCGCCTACTGTCTGCTGGGATAATACTTTATTACTTCTTTATAAGCATATGTGCACTTTTATAATGTCTAATTATAAGGCTTATAACATCTTGTGTTTCTATATGTGTAATATGTACAACCCACTCCAAATGACTTATTTGGTCACAATGAGACGATAAGACATTGCTGTATAACCACGTCATAATGCATTATACCTGCAGGCTTTAAGTAGAAGTGTTATCAACCAATTTACATCCTTTGTAATATTAAATACACTAGTTATTGTTATCCAGTGGTTATTAAGGGACCAGCATTTTTTTATGAAAACAACTGCAAAAACACTGCCTACTGATGTCGATATGCTTCCTGACAGAACACAGCTGGACCAATGGTTGCCAATGGAACTCACTGAGCACAATGGGAGGGAACTATGGTGTCCATCATGGACCAAACAACAGGGTCGTGTTCATTAGGAAGCAAACGGAAGTAGACCGAGTGAAACGTGGAGGGACTTCACATTGTCCAATGATAAAACCACATTTTTGTTTCCGTTGTAAAATGTTTTGAAACGTTTTGCGTTGCATGCTCTAATGAATACGACCCAGCAGTAATCCTTTATAACAGAATCATGAACACAACAAACAGGCCACTAATGCTGTTTTGTGACACAGGAACAGTGTGTGTTTGGTTTGAACAACATACATTTTGTGCGTATAGTTACTTAATTAAAAACAAACAAGGTGTTCGTTCCCTTCAGTGATCGTTTCAACTGGTTTGTTGTCTAAGGATTTCTGTGTATTTTTTTCCTGACCAGTTCAGACCAGTTCTGACCAGTTCAGAGTCAGACTTGTACAATAAATAGTGAAAAAAAAAATGAAATAAAAAAACACATCATTATTTTTCAGTGTGTTGATTTATTTTTTTGAAGAAGGTTCTTTGTTCATCTTCTTTTTATGTCAATTTGGTCGATTATGTTGATAATTTCATGTCAGTGACATCAATGTTTTTAGGCTCCCTACCAGTCTCAAATCGTAAATTCTTTGCACAGATAAACTTACACAATGAAATTGAAGCATATTCTGCTAACTGTATGGTCTCTACAGCTTTATTCTAAAATTGATTAAATAAATGTTTTCCTCATCAATCTACACACAATACCCCATAATGACATCACAATACCCCATAATGACATCACAATACCCCATAATGACATCACAATACCCCATAATAATTTTCACAAAGTGAAAACTCTTTTTAATTTATTACAAATAAAAAAACAGAAATACAACTGATTTACATACATTTTCAGACCCTTTGCTATGCGACTCGAAATTGAGCTCAGGTGCATCCTGTTTCCATTGATCATCCTTGAGATGTTTCTACAACTTGATTGGAGTCCACCTGTGCTAAATTCAATTGATTGGACATGATTTGGAAAGGCACACACCTGTCTATATAAGGTCCCACAGTTGACAGTGCATGTCAGAGCAAAAAACAAGCCAGGTCGAAGGAATTCTCAGTAGAGCTGCGAGGCAGGATTGTGTCAAGGCCCAGATCTGGCAACGGGTACCAAAACATTTCTGCAGCATTGAAGATCCCCAAGAACACAGTGGCCTCCATCACTGTTAAATAGAAGAAGTTTGGAACCACCTAGGCTTTTCCTAGAGCTGTCCGCCCGGCAAAACTGAGCAATCGGGGGAGAAGGGCTTTTGTCAGGGAGGTGACCAAGAACCCGATGGTCACTCTGACAGAGCTTTAGAGTTCCTCTGTGGAGATGGTAGAACCTTCCAGAAGGACAACCATCTCTGCAGCACTCCACCAATCAGGCCACTCCTCAGTAAAAGGCACAGGACAGACCACTTGGAGTTTGCACAAAATGCACCTAAAGGACTCTCAGACCATGAGAAACAAGATTCTCTGGTCTGATGAAAGTAAGATTAAACTCTTTGGCCTGAATGCCAAGCGTCACATCTGAAGGAAACCTGGCCCTATCCCTACGGTGAAGCATGGTGGCGGCAGCATCATGCTGAGGGGATGTTTTTCAACGGCAGTGACTGGGAGACTAGTCAGGATCGAGGGAAAGGTGAACGGTGAAAAAGTACAGAGAGATGAAAACCTGCTCCAGAGCACTCAGGACCTCAGACTGGAGTGAAGGTTCACCTTCCAACAGGACAACGACCCTAAGCACACAGCCAAGAAAATAAGTTGCTTCGGGACACGTCTCTGAATGTCCTTGTGTGGCCCAGCCAGAGCTTGGACTTAAACACGAGAGAACATCTCTGGAGAGACCTGAAAATAGCTGTACAGCGACGCTCCCCATCCAGCCTGACAGAGCTTGAGAGGATTTGCAGAGAAGAACGGGAGAAACTCCCCAAATACATGTGTGCCAAGCTAGTAGCATTTTACCCAAGAAGACTCAAGGCTGTAATCAATGCTAAAGGTGCTTCAACAAAGTATTGAGTAAAGGATCTGAATAATCGTTTTTTTTATAATTATTTTTTTAGCAAACATTTCTACAAATCTGTTTTTGCTTTGTCATTATGGGGTATTGTGTGTAGATTGAGGGATATATATATTTTTTTTTGTGTGTGTGTGTGCGTGTGCGCGTGTGCGTGTGCGCGTGCGTGTGTGTGTGTGTGGCTGGGCAAAATCACCAAGACATAATATCCCAATAAGGTCATACGCATCATGTATGGACTTGGGCTAGACGTACAGTACGTTTTGGGAAGACATGGGAGGGGAGGGGGGGGGGGGTCATAGGGTCATACGCATCATGTATTGGACTTGTTCATCTGACATGCAGCCATGTTACGGGGGTCAGGGGAGGGACGTATGGACATGTTACGGGGTCAGGGGAGGGACGTATGGACTTGTTACCGGGGTCAGGGGAGGGACGTATGGACATGTTACCGGGGGTCAGGGGAGGGACGTATGGACATGTTACCGGGGTCAGGGGAGGGACGTATGGACATGTTACCGGGGTCAGGGGAGGGACGTATGGACATGTTACCGGGGTCAGGGGAGGGACGTATGGACATGTTACCGGGGTCAGGGGAGGGACGTATGGACTTGTTACCGGGGTCAGGGGAGGGACGTATGGACTTGTTACCGGGGTCAGGGGAGGGACTTATGGACTTGTTACGGGGGTCAGGGGAGGGACGTATGGACTTGTACCAGACGTATGTGTCTTGTGTATCCACCTCCCCGAACCCCCCCCCCCCCCCCCCACAGAAATCATATCCATCAATGGGACGGGCTGCTCTGGCACGGCGTGGGAAAAATGTTGGCTTCTGTCCGCGACTATACATCACACACCACAACAATATTTATTAGGACGTTTTACCGTGACAATACAGACCTGGGGCCGTATGGATCAATTGTCTCAGAGTAGGACTGCTGATCTGGGAACAGATCACCCCCCCCCCCCCTCCCAGTCCATGTAATATTATTAATTCTGACCTAAAAGGCTAAACTGATCCTAGATCAGCACTCCTACTCCAGGCTGCTTTCTCTGTATGGGCTCCTAGAACTGAGACAGTGTGCCATCGATATATATGTATATATTTTTTACAAAGGGTATTATAATTTACAGTTCATAATAAATTAAAAACGTGCACAATGTTTTGTGTTACTCTGCCCCCCCCCCTCCCCGCTACCAAAAAAAACCCCAGATTTTATTACTGCTTTGTTTATTTTGCTCAGCTTCAACCCACATACTTGACATCATTTACAATTTCCTCCTCCCAGATTTTCACAGAGACTACATCCCTCAGAGACTGAATTATAATGATTCATGTCTTATCGATGCATATTACCCTCAGAGACTGAATTATAATGATTCATGTCTTATCGATGCATATTACCGTCAGAGACTGAATTATAATGATTCATGTCTTATCGATGCATATTACCCTCAGAGACTGAATTATAATGATTCATGTCTTATCGATGCATATTACCCTCAGAGACTGAATTATAATGATTCATGTCTTATCGATGCATATTACCCTCAGAGACTGAATTATAATGATTCATGTCTTATCGATGCATATTACCCTCAGAGACTGAATTATAATGATTCATGTCTTATCGATGCATATTACCCTCAGAGACTGAATTATAATGATTCATGTCTTATCGATGCATATTACCCTCAGAGACTGAATTATAATGATTCATGTCTTATCGATGCATATTACCCTCAGAGACTGAATTATAATGATTCATGTCTTATCGATGCATATTACCCTCAGAGACTGAATTATAATGATTCATGTCTTATCGATGCATATTACCCTCAGAGACTGAATTATAATGATTCATGTCTTATCAATGCATATTACTCTCACGCCACAGACCCAGCTGGCTTTTCCTCTGCCATAGAGCTAAAACAATAGAAAGGACATTGGGTTTGAATCTGTGGCAGAAGCGGCGGCCATGTTGCCCGGGTACAGGCCTGATAAGCTAGCTCAAACGCGCTAGTTTCAAACTAGTGTAGCTTGTTCTATCTCCACGTCCTCTGTAGACTTCTCTTCACCTGTCCTCACAGCACACGACGCCATTGAGTGACCAGCTCCACAGCCAATCGGAAGAGGCCCGGAGGGCAGGAATGGACTGTGGTTGACGTCTGACGTCTGTCCTCAGAACCGTCCCGACACATTCCATGTTCGTTCCACACACAGGAGAGCAGGCGAATGCCTGAAGAGGAGAGAGGAGAGGAGATAGTGGTCAGTCAGTCAGATAACAAGACAGGAGATTACTTGCCTGGTCCCAGACCATAGGAGTTGGCGAGATAGCACAAACTGACCAGGCTAAGATGAAGACAGCGCAAACTGATCTGGTGTGACCAGGCTAAGAGAAGACAACACAAACTGATCTGGTGTGACCAGGCTGAGAGAAGACAGCACAAACTGATCTGGTGTGACGAGGCTAAGAGAAGACAGCACAAACTGATCTGGTGTGACCAGGCTAAGAGAAGACGGCACAAACTGATCTGGTGTGACCAGGCTGAGAGAAGACAACACAAACTGATCTGGTGTGACCAGGCTAAGAGAAGACAACACAAACTGATCTGGTGTGACCAGGCTAAGAGAAGACGGCACAAACTGATCTGATGTGACCAGGCTAAGAGAAGACAACACAAACTGATCTGGTGTGACCAGGCTGAGAGAAGATGGCACAAACTGATCTGGTATGACCAGGCTGAGAGAAGAGATCAACAACTAGAAAAGCAAAACAAATGGTTGGGCACAAACACATTTCCCAACTATTTTGGCAGCTAACAGAGACTGGATGTTGACGGTAGCAAAGACAGAGACTGGTCAGTTGGAGCTAACAGAGACTGGTCAGTTGGAGCTAACAGACTCGTCCGTTGGAGCTAACAGAGACTGGTCAGGTGGAGCTAACAGAGACTGGTCAGTTGGAGCTAACAGACTGGTCAGTTAGAGCTAACAGACTGGTCAGTTGGAGCTAACAGACTGGTCAGTTGGAGCTAACAGACTGGTCAGTTAGAGCTAACAGACTGGTCAGTTGGAGCGAACAGACTGGTCAGTTGAAGCTAACAGAGACTGGTCAGTTGGAGCTAACAGAGACTGGTCAGTTAGAGCTAACAGACTGGACAGTTGGACCTAACAGACTGGTCAGTTCGAGCTAACAGAGACTGGTCAGTTGGAGCTAACAGAGACTGGTCAGTTGGAGCTAACAGACTGGTCCGTTGGAGCTAACAGAGACTGGTCAGGTGGAGCTAACAGAGACTGGTCAGTTGGAGCTAACAGACTGGTCAGTTGAAGCTAACAGAGACTGGTCAGTTGGAGCTAACAGAGACTGGTCAGTTGGAGCTAACAGAGCCTGGTCAGTTGGAGCTAACAGAGACCGGTCAGTTGGAGCTAACAGAGACTGGTAAGTTGGAGCAAACAGAGACTGGTAAGTTGGAGCTAACAGACTGGTCAGTTGGAGCTAACAGACTGGTCAGTTGGAGCTAACAGAGACTGGTAAGTTGGAGCTAACAGACTGGTCAGTTGGAGCTAACAGACTGGTCAGTTGGAGCTAACAGACTGGTCAGTTGGAGCTAACAGCCTGGTCAGTTGTAGCTAACAGACTAGTCAGTTGGAGCTAACAGAGACTGGTCAGTTGGAGCTTACAGAGACTGGTAAGTTGGAACTAACAGACTGGTCAGCTGGAGCTAACAGACTGGTCAGTTGGAGCTAACAGAGACTGGTAAGTTGGAGCAAACAGAGACTGGTAAGTTGGAGCTAACAGACTGGTCAGTTGGAGCTAACAGACTGGTCAGTTGGAGCTAACAGAGACTGGTAAGTTGGAGCTAACAGACTGGTCAGTTGGAGCTAACAGACTGGTCAGTTGGAGCTAACAGACTGGTCAGTTGGAGCTAACAGCCTGGTCAGTTGTAGCTAACAGACTAGTCAGTTGGAGCTAACAGAGACTGGTCAGTTGGAGCTTACAGAGACTGGTAAGTTGGAACTAACAGACTGGTCAGCTGGAGCTAACAGACTGGTCAGTTGGAGCTAACAGAGACTGGTCAGTTGGAGCTAACAGACTGGTCAGTTGGAGCTAACAGACTGGTCAGTTGGAGTTAACAGACTGGTCAGTTGGAGCTAACAGAGACTGGTCAGTTGGAGCTAACAGAGACGGGTCAGTTGGAGCTAACAGAGACTGGTCAGTTGGAACAAACAGACTGGTCAGTTGGAGCTAACAGACTGGTCAGTTGGAGCTAACAAACTGGTCAGTTGGAGCTAACAGACTGGTCAGTTGGAGCTAACAGAGACTGGTCAGTTGGAGCTAACAAACTGGTCAGTTGAAGCTTACAGACTGGTCAGTTAGAGCTAACAGACTGGTCAGTTGGAGCTAACAGACTGGTCAGTTGGAGCTAACAGTAACTGGTCAGTTGGAGCTAACAGAGACTGGTCAGTTGGAGATAACAGAGACTGGTCAGTTGGAGATAACAGACTGGTCAGTTGGAGCTAACAAACTGGTCAGTTGAAGCTTACAGACTGGTCAGTTGGAGCTAACAGAGACTGGTCAGTTGGAGCTAACAGAGACTGGTCAGTTAGAGCTAACAGACTGGTCAGTTGGAGCTAACAGACTGGTCAGTTGGAGCTAACAGAAACTGGTCAGTTGGAGCTAACAGAGACTGGTCAGTTGGAGATAAGAGAGACTGGTCAGTTGGAGATAACAGACTGGTCAGTTGGAGCTAACAGACTGGTCAGTTGGAGCTAACAGACTGGTCAGTTGGAGCTTACAGAGACTGGTCAGTTGAAGCTAACAGAGACTGGTCAGTTGGAGCTAACAGACTGGTCAGTTGGAGCTAACAGAGACTGGTCAGTTGGAGCTAACAGAGACTGGTCAGTTGGAGATAACAGAGACTGGTCAGTTGGAGATAACAGACTGGTCAGTTGGAGCTAACAGACTGGTCAGTTGGAGTTATACACCACTAGTTGGTAGTTGGTTATACAACACTAGTTTGTTATACATCACTAGTTGGTAGTTGGTTATACAACACTAGTTGGTTATACAACACTAGTTGGTAGTTGGTTATACAGCACTAGTTGGTTATACAACACTAGTTGGTTATACAACGCTAGTTGATTATACAACACTAGTTGGTAGTTGGCTATACAGCACTAGTTGGTTATACAACACTAGTTGGTAGTTGGTTATACATAAGTAGTTGGTTATACACCACTAGTTGGTTATACAGAACTAGTTGGTTATACAGAACTAGTTGGTTATACACCACTAGTTGGTAGTTGGTTATACAACACTAGTTGGTAGTTGGCTATACAACACTAGTTGGTTATACAACACTAGTTGGTAGTTGGTTATACAACACCAGTTGGTTATACAACACTAGTTGGTTATACAACACTAGTTGGTAGTTGGTTATACAACACTAGTTGGTTATACAACACTAGTTGGTAGTTGGTTATACATCACTAGTTGGTTATACAACACTAGTTGGTAGTTGGTTATACAACACTAGTTGGTAGTTGGCTATTCAACACTAGTTGGTTATACAACACTAGTTGGTTATACAACACTAGTTGGTAGTTGGTTATACAACACTAGTTGGTTATCCAACACTAGTTGGTAGTTGGTTATACAACACTAGTTGGTTATACAACACTAGTTGGTAGTTGGTTATACATCACTAGTTGGTTATACAACACTAGTTGGTAGTTGGTTATACAACACTAGTTGGTTATACAACACTAGTTGGTAGTTGGTTATACAACACTCGTTGGTTATACAACACTAGTTGGTTATACAACACTAGTTGGTTATACAACACTAGTTGGTTATACAACACTAGTTTGTTATACAACACTAGTTGGTTATACAACACTAGTTGGTTATACAACACTAGTTGGTAGTTGGTTATACAACACTAGTTGGTTATACAACACTAGTTGGTAGTTGGTTATACATCACTAGTTGGTTATACAACACTAGTTGGTAGTTGGTTATACAACACTCGTTGGTTATACAACACTAGTTGGTTATACAACACTAGTTGGTTATACAACACTAGTTGGTTATACAACACTAGTTTGTTATACATCACTAGTTGGTTATACAACACTAGTTGGTAGTTGGTTATACAGAAGTTGTTGGTTATACACCACTAGTTGGTAGTTGGTTATACAACACTAGTTGGTAGTTGGCTATACAACACTAGTTGGTTATACAACACTAGTTGGTAGTTGGTTATACAACACTAGTTGGTTATACAACACTAGTTGGTTATACAACACTAGTTGGTAGTTGGTTTTACAACACTAGTTGGTTATACAACACTAGTTGGTAGTTAGTTATACATCACTAGTTGGTTATACAACACTAGTTGGTTGTTGGTTATACAACACTAGTTGGTAGTTGGCTATACAACACTAGTTGGTTATACAACACTAGTTGGTAGTTGGTTATACAACACTAGTTGGTTATACAACACTAGTTGGTAGTTGGTTATACAACACTAGTTGGTTATACAACACTAGTTGGTAGTTGGTTATACATCACTAGTTGGTTATACAACACTAGTTGGTAGTTGGTTATACATCACTAGTTGGTAGTTGGTTATACAACACTAGTTGGTTATACAACACTAGTTGGTAGTTGGTTATACAACACTAGTTGGTTATACAACACTAGTTGGTAGTTGGTTATACAACACTAGTTGGTTATACAACACTAGTTGGTAGTTGGTTATACATAACTAGTTGGTTATACAACACTAGTTGGTAGTTGTTTATACATCACTAGTTGGTTATACAACACTAGTTGGTAGTTGGTTATACAACACTCGTTGGTTATACAACACTAGTTGATTATACAACACTAGTTGGTTAAACAACACTAGTTGGTTATACAACACTAGTTGGTTATACAACACTAGTTGGTTATGCAACACTAGTTGGTTATACAACACTAGTTGGTAGTTTGTTATACAGAAGTAGTTGGTTATACACCACTAGTTGGTTATACAGAACTAGTTGGTTATACAGAACTAGTTGGTTATACACCACTAGTTGGTAGTTGGTTATACAACACTAGTTGGTAGTTGGCTATACAACACTAGTTGGTTATACAACACTAGTTGGTAGTTGGTTATACAACACTAGTTGGTTATACAACACTAGTTTGTTATACAACACTAGTTGGTAGTTGGTTTTTCAACACTAGTTAGTTATACAACACTAGTTGGTAGTTGGTTATACATCACTAGTTGGTTATACAACACTAGTTGGTAGTTGGTTATACAACACTAGTTGGTAGTTGGCTATACAACACTAGTTGGTTATACAACACTAGTTGGTAGTTGGTTATACAACACTAGTTGGTTATACAACACTAGTTGGTAGTTGGTTATACAACACTAGTTGGTTATACAACACTAGTTGGTAGTTGGTTATACATCACTAGTTGGTTTACAACACTAGTTGGTAGTTGGTTATACATCACTAGTTGGTAGTTGGTTATACAACACTAGTTGGTTATACAACACTAGTTGGTAGTTGGTTATACAACACTAGTTGGTTATACAAAACTAGTTGGTAGTTGGTTATACAACACTAGTTGGTTATACAACACTAGTTGGTAGTTGGTTATACATCACTAGTTGGTTATACAACACTAGTTGGTAGTTGGTTATACATCACTAGTTGGTAGTTGGTTATACAACACTAGTTGGTTATACAACACTAGTTGGTAGTTGGTTATACAACACTAGTTTGTTATGCAACACTAGTTTGTTATACAACACAAGTTGGTAGTTGGTTATACAACACTAGTTGGTATTTGGTTATACAACACTAGTTGGTTATACAACACTAGTTGGTTATACAACACTAGTTGATTATACAACACTATTTGGTTATACAACACTATTTGGTAGTTGGTTATACAACACTAGTTGGTTATACAACACTAGTTGGTTATACAACACTAGTTGGTAGTTGGTTATACAACACTAGTTGGTTATACAACACTAGTTGGTTATACAACACTAGTTGGTTATACAATACTAGTTGATTATACAACCCTAGTTGGATATACATCACTAGTTGGTTATACGTCACTAGTTGTTTATACATCACTAGTTGGTTATACAACACTAGTTGGTTATACAACACTAGTTGGTTATACACCACTAGTTGGTAGTTGGTTATACAACACTAGTTGGTAGTTGGTTATACAACACTAGTTGGTTATACACCACTAGTTGGTTATACAACACTAGTTGGTAGTTGGTTATACATCACTAGTTGGTTATACAACACTAGTTGGTAGTTGGTTATACATCACTAGTTGGTAGTTGGTTATACAACACTAGTTGGTTATACAACACTAGTTGGTAGTTGGTTATACAACACTAGTTGGTTATACAACACTAGTTGGTAGTTGGTTATACAACACTAGTTGGTTATACAACACTAGTTGGTAGTTGGTTATACATCACTAGTTGGTTATACAACACTAGTTGGTAGTTGTTTATACATCACTAGTTGGTTATACAACACTAGTTGGTAGTTGGTTATACAACACTCGTTGGTTATACAACACTAGTTGATTATACAACACTAGTTGGTTAAACAACACTAGTTGGTTATACAACACTAGTTGGTTATACAACACTAGTTGGTTATGCAACACTAGTTGGTTATACAACACTAGTTGGTAGTTTGTTATACAGAAGTAGTTGGTTATACACCACTAGTTGGTTATACAGAACTAGTTGGTTATACAGAACTAGTTGGTTATACACCACTAGTTGGTAGTTGGTTATACAACACTAGTTGGTAGTTGGCTATACAACACTAGTTGGTTATACAACACTAGTTGGTAGTTGGTTATACAACACTAGTTGGTTATACAACACTAGTTTGTTATACAACACTAGTTGGTAGTTGGTTTTACAACACTAGTTAGTTATACAACACTAGTTGGTAGTTGGTTATACATCACTAGTTGGTTATACAACACTAGTTGGTAGTTGGTTATACAACACTAGTTGGTAGTTGGCTATACAACACTAGTTGGTTATACAACACTAGTTGGTAGTTGGTTATACAACACTAGTTGGTTATACAACACTAGTTGGTAGTTGGTTATACAACACTAGTTGGTTATACAACACTAGTTGGTAGTTGGTGATACATCACTAGTTGGTTTACAACACTAGTTGGTAGTTGGTTATACATCACTAGTTGGTAGTTGGTTATACAACACTAGTTGGTTATACAACACTAGTTGGTAGTTGGTTATACAACACTAGTTGGTTATACAAAACTAGTTGGTAGTTGGTTATACAACACTAGTTGGTTATACAACACTAGTTGGTAGTTGGTTATACATCACTAGTTGGTTATACAACACTAGTTGGTAGTTGGTTATACATCACTAGTTGGTAGTTGGTTATACAACACTAGTTGGTTATACAACACTAGTTGGTAGTTGGTTATACAACACTAGTTTGTTATGCAACACTTGTTTGTTATACAACACTAGTTGGTAGTTGGTTATACAACACTAGTTGGTATTTGGTTATACAACACTAGTTGGTTATACAACACTAGTTGGTTATACAACACTAGTTGATTATACAACACTATTTGGTTATACAACACTAGTTGGTTATACAACACTAGTTGGTAGTTGGTTATACAACACTAGTTGGTTATACAACACTAGTTGGTTATACAACACTAGTTGGTTATACAATACTAGTTGATTATACAACCCTAGTTGGATATACATCACTAGTTGGTTATACGTCACTAGTTGTTTATACATCACTAGTTGGTTATACAACACTAGTTGGTTATACAACACTAGTTGGTTATACACCACTAGTTGGTAGTTGGTTATACAACACTAGTTGGTAGTTGGTTATACAACACTAGTTGGTTATACACCACTAGTTGGTTATACAACACTAGTTGGTAGTTGGTTATACATCACTAGTTGGTTATACAACACTAGTTGGTAGTTGGTTATACATCACTAGTTGGTAGTTGGTTATACAACACTAGTTGGTTATACAACACTAGTTGGTAGTTGGTTATACAACACTAGTTGGTTATACAACACTAGTTGGTAGTTGGTTATACAACACTAGTTGGTTATACAACACTAGTTGGTAGTTGGTTATACATCACTAGTTGGTTATACAACACTAGTTGGTAGTTGTTTATACATCACTAGTTGGTTATACAACACTAGTTGGTAGTTGGTTATACAACACTCGTTGGTTATACAACACTAGTTGATTATACAACACTAGTTGGTTAAACAACACTAGTTGGTTATACAACACTAGTTGGTTATACAACACTAGTTGGTTATGCAACACTAGTTGGTTATACAACACTAGTTGGTAGTTTGTTATACAGAAGTAGTTGGTTATACACCACTAGTTGGTTATACAGAACTAGTTGGTTATACAGAACTAGTTGGTTATACACCACTAGTTGGTAGTTGGTTATACAACACTAGTTGGTAGTTGGCTATACAACACTAGTTGGTTATACAACACTAGTTGGTAGTTGGTTATACAACACTAGTTGGTTACACAACACTAGTTTGTTATACAACACTAGTTGGTAGTTGGTTTTACAACACTAGTTAGTTATACAACACTAGTTGGTAGTTGGTTATACATCACTAGTTGGTTATACAACACTAGTTGGTAGTTGGTTATACAACACTAGTTGGTAGTTGGCTATACAACACTAGTTGGTTATACAACACTAGTTGGTAGTTGGTTATACAACACTAGTTGGTTATACAACACTAGTTGGTAGTTGGTTATACAACACTAGTTGGTTATACAACACTAGTTGGTAGTTGGTGATACATCACTAGTTGGTTTACAACACTAGTTGGTAGTTGGTTATACATCACTAGTTGGTAGTTGGTTATACAACACTAGTTGGTTATACAACACTAGTTGGTAGTTGGTTATACAACACTAGTTGGTTATACAAAACTAGTTGGTAGTTGGTTATACAACACTAGTTGGTTATACAACACTAGTTGGTAGTTGGTTATACATCACTAGTTGGTTATACAACACTAGTTGGTAGTTGGTTATACATCACTAGTTGGTAGTTGGTTATACAACACTAGTTGGTTATACAACACTAGTTGGTAGTTGGTTATACAACACTAGTTTGTTATGCAACACTAGTTTGTTATACAACACTAGTTGGTAGTTGGTTATACAACACTAGTTGGTATTTGGTTATACAACACTAGTTGGTTATACAACACTAGTTTGTTATGCAACACTAGTTTGTTATACAACACTAGTTGGTAGTTGGTTATACAACACTAGTTGGTATTTGGTTATACAACACTAGTTGGTATTTGGTTATACAACACTAGTTGGTAGTTGGTTATACAACACTAGTTGGTTATACAACACTAGTTGGTTATACAACACTAGTTGGTAGTTGGTTATACAACACTAGTTGGTTATACAACACTAGTTGGTTATACAACACTAGTTGGTTATACAATACTAGTTGATTATACAACCCTAGTTGGATATACATCACTAGTTGGTTATACGTCACTAGTTGTTTATACATCACTAGTTGGTTATACAACACTAGTTGGTTATACAACACTAGTTGGTTATACACCACTAGTTGGTAGTTGGTTATACAACACTAGTTGGTAGTTGGTTATACAACACTAGTTGGTTATACAACACTAGTTGGTTATACAACACTAGTTGGTTATACACCACTAGTTGGTAGTTGATTATACACCACTAGTTGGTAGTTGGTTATACAACACTAGTTGGCTATACAACACTAGTTGGTTATACAACACTAGTTGGTAGTTGGTTATACAACACTAGTTGGCTATACAACACTAGTTGGTTATACAACACTAGTTGGTAGTTGGTTATACAACACTAGTTGATTATACAACACTAGTTGGTAGTTGGTTATACAACACTAGTTGGTTACACAACACTAGTTGGTTGTTGGTTATACAACACTAGTTGGTTATACAACACTAGTTGGTTATACACCACTAGTTGGTTGTTGGTTATACAACACTAGTTGGTTATACAACACTAGTTGGTTATACACCACTAGTTGGTTGTTGGTTATACAACACTAGTTGGTTGTACAACACTAGTTGGTTGTTGGTTACACAACACTAGTTGGTTGTTGGTTATACAACACTAGTTGGTTATACAACACTAGTTGGTTGTACAACACTAGTTGGTTGTTGGTTACACAACACTAGTTGGTTGTTGGTTACACAACACTAGTTGGTTGTTGGTTATACAACACTAGTTGGTTATACAACACTAGTTGGTTGTACAATACTAGTTGGTTATACACCACTAGTTGGTTAAACAACACTAGTTGGTTATACACCACTAGTTGGTTGTTGGTTATACAACACTAGTTGGTTATACAACACTAGTTGGTTACACAACACTAGTTGGTTGTTGGTTATACAACACTAGTTGGTGGTTGGTTATACAGCACTAGTTGGTTATACAACACTAGTTGGTAGTTGGTTATATAACACTAGTTGGTTATACAACACTAGTTGGCTGCCAGGACAACCAAACACATCTGGCTGCCAGGACAACCTAACAGATCTGGCTGCCAGAACAGCCAAACAGATCTGGCTGCCAGGACAACCAAACAGATCTGGCAGCCAGGACAACCAAACAGATATGGCTGCCAGGACAACCAAACAGATCTGGCTGCCAGGACAACCAAACAGATCTGACTGCCAGGACAACCAAACAGATCTGGCTGCCAGGACAACCAAACAGATTTGGCTGCCAGGACAACCAAACAGATCTATTGCCACCAGACAGCGGGGCTTACACATCGAGAAATGAATGGGTATAAAAAACATTTTTCAATGAGTTCACAGTCTGTGTAGACTCACACACACACACACACACACACACACACACACACACACACACACACACACACACACACACACACACACACACACACACACACACACACACACACACACACACACACACACACACACACACACACACACACACACACACACACATACACACACACAGTTCCATCCAGTTCCAGACACTCTACTGTAGAGCTGTCCTCTCCTTCCCTGTTCTCTCTCAGGGAGCTGGTGAGTGAGTGTTGGTTTGGTAGTGGGTGTTGACAGGACAGGGCTGCATCACCGTGGCGACACGTGCCATGGCAACACAGTTCAGTTACCTAATAGGTCCTGTCGTCAAGGCAACAGAAGCGGAGCTTTGTCTCCTGCTTTCATCAAGGGTAACACACGCGCAGATCACATCTTCAAGCCTTCTTTCTAC